>NW_012115488.1:10070432-10104089 GCF_000951035.1 Colobus angolensis palliatus | reverse complement strand
AGAGGGGAGGTGAGAGAGAAGAGAGAGAGAGAGACAGAAAGAAAGGAAGGAAGGGAGGGAGGGAGGGAGGAAGGAAGGAAGGAAGGAAGGAAATCTAAGTGCCTCCCATAAGCTGTAAACATAAAACAGAAAATAAAATAATCTGGGCACCTCCACATACACACTAATCAGATTTTTTTCCCATCCCAGAGATAAATACTACCTCAACTACCTCAATTTGATGTGTGTCATTATTATCACACATGCTGTTGTGTCTTTGCTACATGCATAAGCATCCATAAACAATATACGATACTGTCTGGCACATTTT
The DNA here is from genome assembly GCF_000951035.1 of Colobus angolensis palliatus. Classification (NCBI taxonomy): domain Eukaryota; kingdom Metazoa; phylum Chordata; class Mammalia; order Primates; family Cercopithecidae; genus Colobus; species Colobus angolensis. Next base: position 10,103,779 of record NW_012115488.1, on the reverse strand, counting down.
AAAACTTTACATACAGCCTTTCCCATGTTCGTTTTTTCACTCAACATAACATTGAGATTTAGCCAAAGGTTGATACATATAACTATAGTTCATTCATATTTTCCATCACATAAAATTTACTTAATCACTCCCCATTTAACAATTAGATATTTTTCCATAGTTGTATTATGAACAACGCTGCCATCACTGTCTTGTCCCAATCTTCTCATATGCACACGCAAGACTTTCTCTAAATTCCACATCATCACCCTGTACAGCCTCTCACTAGCAGTATAAGTTCTTTCTTCTCCTCCACACCAACACGTCCTTTTATGAAATGTTCTGATTTCATGCAGTCTGATGTGTGTGAAATGATGTTGCATAAAGATTTTAATTTCCTTTTTCCTGATTACCAGGGAGGTTAAGCATCTTTGCCTCTTCATCTCTTTACCTGTTTCTCTATTGAGTTGATGATTAAGTTTTTTTGTTTGTTTGTTTTTGGAGACAGGGTCTCACTCTGTTGTGCAGGCTGGAGGGCAGTGGCATAATCATAGCTCACCGCAGCCTTGATTTCCAGGGCTCAAGCGGTCCTCCCACCTAAGTCTTTCAAGTAGCTGTGACCACAGGCGCAAGCCACTGCCCAGCTAATTTTTTACTTTTTTATAGAGGTAAAGTCTCACTGTGTTGCCCAGACTGGTCTCAAACTCCTAGGCTCAAGCGATCCTCCAGTCGGCCTCCCAAAGGGCTGGGATTACAGGCATAAGCCACCATGCCGGGCCTTTTATTTCTAATTTTGTAGGTATCTCTATATATTTGCAATATCATTTCTTTGAAAGCCAATAATAAGTACTATAAATCTCTCTCTCAATCTATGGCACATATATTTACTTCTTAATGCTTGTCCTTAATGCACATGAAGTAATATTAAAGGAATACCCATGTGTATACTCACTATGCAGATTGTTTTCTTTTGCTTTATGGTGTTTTTTATGTCTTGTGTCTTTTTTTTTTTCTAAATTACTATTCTGAGGGCATAAAGAATTTTCTTCTAGAATTTTTAAAGCTGTTCTTTCACACTCAAAGTCTTTCATACACCTAAAATATATTTTTTTAGTATGATGTTAGGTAAGAATCTAATTTTATTTGTTTCTATGTGGGTGAAGAATTGCCCTGGCATCATTTATGGAATAATGCTCGTTGTTTCCTTGAATTTTATAGCATCTCTGTCATTTATCACATTTCTAATACGAAAGCGTCTGTTTCCAAGCTCTCTATTCTTTTCCAGCCAGCAGGGAACTTAAAAGGAGTAAAGCTTTATCTCACTCTTATCACTCACTATCTGAATTTTTCTGTAAGTTAAATATAAATTACAAGAAACTTTATATCTTCAAAAAGTATGAGAAATGAGCTTGATAAAATAGGTCTCTGCTTTATTTTCACCAACTTATCAGTATAAATTTTAATACAAAACTCTGATTCCCTAAGAAATGTTCCACATTCTAATGATCATTTGAGGTTAAAACAATCAATTTGAGATTTTTTTCCTTTTCCTTTTCCTTTTCCATCTGGGGTGTCTGTCAGTCAATGAAATGAACACTTTTCCACAATGGTAAAATCTGCCGAGGAAGAGTGGGGGACAAGCGAGGAAAGAACACACACCACAGTTTGGGTTCATGTCTTCTGGTTCTTCTGTTGTTTGCTAGACTTTTTTCCAACGTGTCTTCCTCAAATGTGATACCCCATTTAAGAGGTTGAGTGATGATGTAGTATGGAATCTCCGGAGCCAGATCGGTTTCATTGAGTCCTGGCTCTGCCATTTTCTAGCTGTGAGATCTCGGACATATTACATAACATCTCTGTGCCTCAATCTCCTCACTGGTCAAGTGTAGATAAAAATGAACCTACCTCACAGGGTTATTGTGAGGAACCGATGAATTGGTATAATTAATATATCTAAGGCACTGAAGAAGTAATGTAAGTATCAATAGATGCTACTCCACTGTCTTCTGGCTGCCTGGGTGGTACTGGAGAACTGATAACCAAGTCTGAAATGTTTTCCTATCTAGGACTTGTTCTTGCCACCTGAAGTCTTATAACATTTTCTATTAATAATTGGCAATAGGAATTTTATCATTATATACTAAGTATGTTTTTCTTCATGTCTCCAGTCTGGAACTTGGTGAGATATTACCATCTACAAGCACTTTTTTTTTTTTTTTTTGAGACAAGGTCTCTGTCTGTCACCCAAGCAATGGGTGACAATGCAATGGCTCTCTGGCCCAATGCAATGGCCAAATCTCAGCTTACTGCAACCTCCACCTCCAGGGTTCAAGCAATTCTCCTGCCTCAGCCTCCTGAATAGCTGGGATTACAGGTGTGTACCACCATGCCTGGTTAATTTTTGTAGGTTTTGTAGAGATAGCGTCGCACTATGTCGCCTAGGCTGGTCTTGAACTCCTGAGCTCAAGCCATATGCCTGCCTTGGCCTCCCAATATGCTGGGATTATAGGCATGAGCCACCACTCCAAGCCTTTTTCTTCATCTTATGGAAACTGTCTTGCCTATTTATTATTGGCTTCCTTTTTTCTTCTGGAACTACTATTACTCACATGCTAGGCCTCCTAGACATATTTCCTAAGTATCTCCCCCAGATTTCCATCTTTTTATATTTTTACTCTATACTTCAAGAAATGTCTTGGTCCTGATTTCTAGACAACTATTTCAGATTTCAACAGTGAGCATAGCATCTCCTCCCCCAGTTCCTCTACTAAATTATTTATTTGGAATTTTTTCTTAGCTCCAGAGAGCCTCTTTTGTGCAACACTTTTATTTCCTTGGGTGCTCTTATTATTTTTGAATTCAAGATTTCCTTTTTCTTCTCCCAGAAGCTCTATTTCAGTGATTGTTCTGCTGGGTCAGCCCCTCTGGCTCCTGACCCCATTTAAATAGGATGTTATTTTTCCTTTTAGCTCAGTTGGTTCACTTCTGGTTGCTAGAGAACTCTGTATGGCAGTGGTCTTGCAGGATGCAAGGCAAAGATGGTGTCAAGGTGGCAAGTGGAGGAGCAGGCAGAAAGCCATTGCCCTATTGCAGCAATGGAAGGAAGCCACCCTCTTATCTGGCCTCTCAAGGATCTCCCAGCCTTGATAGCAGGGAAGACTCAGCAAACCCATTAAACTCCTTCTTGATTTTTTTGGAGGCCAAGGAGACTGAGTATACTTGTGCTGAGACTGTACTTTCTCCCTGAGACGGCCAAAGTCTCCCCTGGATCCGTGGCTTTCTGGTTCTCCTCTGCCCTCCCAGCCCCAGGGCTTTACAGCTTACCTGTACTCTGTTTTCTGAATTGGGCTTAAGAAAAGTACATAGACCAGAACTGGGTGTGGAAGTGTACCAAAAAATATTCCAGTCACCATCTTCCCAGTATCCCCTTATGTAATTTATAAAAAATAAAAGGAAAAATGCTTAAAAAAAAAAAAAATTCACAGAAGTGTATACAAGGTAGGATTCTTATGGGGAGGCCAATTTTGTTATTTCTATCATTTCTAAATATTCTAAAACAAATACATATAATTTTAATAAATAAGAAAGTGTGGGGCTGGGTGTGGTGGCTCATGCCTATAATGCCAGCACTTTGGGAGGCCGAGATAGGTAAATGGCTTTGAGCCCAGAAGTTCGAGACCAGCCTAGGCAACATGGCGAAACCCCATCTCCACTAAAAATACAAAAATTAGCTGGGTGTGGTGGCAAGTCTCAGCTTCTCAGAAGGCTGAGGTGGGAGGATCACCTGAGCCCAGGGAGGTCAAGGCTGCAGTGAGCCAAAATCGTGCCACTGTACTCCAGCCTGGGTGACAGCCAGACCGTGTCTCAAAAAAAAAAAGAAAGAAAAGAAAGTTTTGTGCTACTATTCATGTTAAAGCCACCAGAAGCTTTTGGTGGCTTAGATCATTTTAAAAATCTAAGCTTATTATTGGCCAAAACATGTCACATGCTTCAAATGAAAAATGTTACTATTATGATATATTTCAGTGAATCTGAATACATTTATAATCCAAATTACTGAATTAAACATTAGGATTAAAATGAGATCCAACAAATATTTCACCATAATATGATACCTTAAATTGTTATATGTGATGATTGACTACAGATGACTTTATGCAGATTTCATGGAATTGTTAAAGGTCATGCTGTTAGCAATAGCTCACTTCTACAAATGGCTAATGAAAATTTTCTATTTCAATAGGTGAAACACTATGTTGGAAAAATGCCTAACCTGAGGGATAATAATTTCTATATATTATTAACTTTGAATTTGTTCTTGTCAATTAAAAAAAATATGTGCATGACTTAAAAATTCAACCAGTACAAAAAGGTACACAATGAGAAATAGGCTTATCTCCTGTCCAGACTTCCCAGTCTCCTCAGATCATAACAGTTTCTTGAGTACCACTCCATATATGCATTTAAATAGCCTTCTAAAAAATGCAAACATACAGTACACACTGTTCTGCACCTTGGGTTCTTTTAAGCAACAATATTTCTTGGATATCATTTCATATTTTTGAATGGCTATGTGTAGTCATCCATTTCTGTATAATCAGTAAATATGTTTCACTTGTCCCTGACCACCCACAGAGGTCATTTTTTTTTTTTTAATAATGAAAGCTAACACTTGCATAGCACTTACTATGTACCAGAGACCCTCTATGGCATAAGGATTATTATTATCTCCGGTTTACTGATAAGGAACTGCAGTTCAAGGTTTTACAAATAGGAGAGCCAGAATTCAGAAAAGATTTGATATAATATTCTATTCAAGTTTTTCATATTTTTACACTTTAGAGATGTGTTTAGTCATTATTATTCTCCTGTATTGAAAAAGATACCCCAAAGTGACTATTTGTCTTTTACCAACTGCTGCTATTTCTGACATGATTTATTACAGTTTCCCTAAGCAGGAGTCCTTTCCACTTTCATATATCCTCTTTTGCCTGGTTTGTAATAGGCCAGCGCCCTCATTCTGCCCTGCAAAAGGCCCAATTCCTGAAGACCCTAGCAGTCCTTCTATTTGCCAGGCCATTTCCTTTTCTATAGCTTCAGAGACTACATCATATACATGATGTATATATAACAGGTCCTCAAAAAACATCGTTTTGTCCATGTCATTTTGTTGTAATGTTGGTAGGGGGAAAGAAAATAAATTCCCAGAAGGGCCACTGTCCATGTAGAGTTTGCACATTCTCCCCATGTCTGCATGAGCTTTCTCCGGGTAGCTTGGTTTCCTTCCACATTCCAAAGATGTGCATGTTAGGTGAACTGGAATGTCTGCATGGTCCCAGCTTGGGATGGCGGCCTGGCCAGGGCTGGTTTCCGCCATGAGCCCTGAGCTACCTGGATAGGCTCGGGCCACCTGTGACCCTGAACTAGAATAAGTGGGCTGGAAAAGCAATGAATGAATGAATGCAAATAGTTGTAAAATAAACATGCTTAAAGTCTACTGTAATCATACAAATGCATGACAATAAATGATGCCATCTGAAGGTGCTCATTGAACCTGCCATATTGGTTGTTTTTGAACTGCCTGGTGGTAGGAGGTGCTCCTAACAATTTTCACTTTGCAAACTTTTATTCCTTGATTTAACCCCCCACCACTATATCAATATCACTCATTGATTCACCAAAAGTTGGGTAAATAATTAGCTTACTTGTTTTTATTGATCTTTCTTAAATATATATATATATATAGCTCACATTTATTTCAGTGTTTAATATTAGAAGTGTCTTGGGTGTTTATTTAGAAGTTTGGTGATATTTTTGTGACAAAAATATGTGTTGTAGGAACTTAACTCTTGTTTATATCAATTAGCCTATGGTAAAATTGGGGTTTTCTGGTGGTTTTTTTTGAGACAGAGTCTCACTCTGTCACCCAGGCTGGAGCACAGTGGCATAATCTCAAGTCACTGCAAGCTCCGCCTCCCAGGTTCAAGCAATTCTCCTGCCTCAGCCTCCCAAGTAGCTGTGATTACAGGTGCGCACCTCCATGCTGGGCTAATTTTTTATTTTTAGTACAGACAGGGTTTCACCATGTTGGCTAGGTTGGTCTCAAACTCCTGACCTCAAGTGATCTGCCTGCCTTGGCCTCCCAAAGTGTTGCGATTATGGGTGTGAGGCCACAGCGCCTAGCCTAACTGTGTTTTATTATATGTTGTTTTGCTTAAAGTCGAAGTTTCCAGGAAGCTATCCACATTAAGTGAGAACTTACTGTACCTAGAATCTCTTCTCATAGGCTAGTGGGTGTTAGACTAACTATAAGTCAAAGTAAATTTGAATAGCCGTTATCTCTCAGTCAGGGGCTTGTTTTCATTGTGTTTTGCAGCCTCCTTGAGTGAAGAACAGCTGAGCTGGTTTCAGTGTCAAATGGAGCCTTGGTGGTGACTCCAGGGTCAGAGTAAGATGAAAGTCATCACTCTTTCCTGCCCTGCTCCCAGGGCAGACATAACTAATCAATCCCTGCATTCTATACTGCTGAGATCTGATTAGGTTTCACTGTATTCTCAATACAGTATTCTAGGAAACCACTCCCAAGTGACCCTCTATATTCACATAGTCTAAGATCATGCTATACCAGCTTTAGGCCAAATCACAAATGAAGCAAATTGCATTCTTACATATTGGCGTTTCCTTTTCATTATACATAAAATGATTCAAATATTTTGCTTTTATCACCTCTCCTATTTTTCAAACTTTATTTTTGATGGGTGTAATATTATTACTTTATTTTATTTAGTCTCTATACATGGACAATTTGTCTTTTCAATTATAGAATGCTTCTAAGTGTATTAACAACAACTACTATTCAGAACAGGGATCTCTGAAGAACTAAAGATTAAGACAAAATAACCACTACTACAGTTTAGTCACTGAGTTCTCTTATTTCATCCAAATACATCTATTTAAGTGACTTGTCTGTCTGTAATCAGGGCTTTGCTGAGTTCACTGATTGAATTCATCTGTGATGTCTCAGAAATGCACAGTTACAAGAGTATCAGGTGGTAGCTGCACTTGCTGTGAAATAATATTGTGCAATTTTATATCTTACAAAGATGTAATAACTTTTGTTTACTCTAAGTATATGACTAACCATCTATACCCTGGATTCTGGACACTAGAAGATAATGTGTCAGCCTAAAAAGGTAAATAAAAATTAGTTTATATTTTATTGTGATTGAAATGGAAATAAGTCTATGTTATAGGAGTATATTTATTTAACTTTTAACAAGAGGCCCATGGTGTAGGGAATGCTGGCTCATGAGGCCCTAGTTTGCCTTACAGGGGCGCTTCCTCTAGAATGCACTTTGCCAAAATAAAAAGTTGAAGATTGACCATGGGCAACAGAGAAACAGCTGGGCTTTGGAATCAGTCAATCACTGCTCAGTCTTTACAGGAGTATATTTATTTAAGTTTTAACAAGAGGCCCATGGTCTAGGGAATGCTGGCTCAGGAGGCCCTACTTTGCCTTATAGTGGAACTTCCTCTGGAAGACACTTTGCCAAAATAAAAAGTTGAAGATTGACCATGGGCAACAGTAGAAAGAGCTAGGCTGTGCAATCAATCTATCACTGCTCAGTGTCTTACTAGTTATATGATGCTGAGCAAGTTATTATTATTCTTGAGCCTCCATTTCTTTATCTGTGAGATGGAACTAATATTCCCTAACTTAAAATGATGATGTCATAAAGATTAAAAGTAGGTATCTTTTTTAAAAGACAGAGCTTTATTGGTTGCTCATGAAGTTTTATTACTGCTGTTTTTGTTAGAATTGAAGCTGAGAAGACAGTGCTGCACAGGCCGGGGTCTGAGAAGTGACCCTCCAGGGTTAATTACCAAAAAGTCTACAAAGCTAGATTGAGTGATAGGCCTCCTATCCAGTTCGGATCTCTGACTCAGGATTTCAGACCCCCTTGGCTTGTTCCTTCCAAGTAGCCATGATTCCCCAAACGCTGATACTTGGGATACATGCCCAAACATTTATTTCCATTCTGTCACCCAGCTGTCTACTGATGCTTCTCTGCTACTCCAGCACCTGCAATTGCTCACACTGTCTCTGTGCTTTATTCTCTTTGTAGCTTCTCCACTACCTGAAATTACATTCTAAGCTTACAGGTTAGCTTGCTCATCATTTAACTCCACCATTAAAAGTATAAATTTCATGATGGAAGGCAATTTGTGTCTGTTTTGTACCACTTGATCCTCAGTGCCTAGAAAAGTGGCTAGAACATACAGTGAATTCAATACATACTTGTTAAATGAATAAATAGCTTAAATAATGTATTCACTCTGTGCAGCTAAACATAAAACTCAGCTTTCATTCAAGAACTATTAAATAATTCACTCACACAAAAATATTTTTGGGCAATGTTGACTTTACTAAAGATTTTGTATAGAAAATGGAGAAAGGATTTATACTGGCACACTTCATTAAAAATTGCTCAGCCTAATAGGTAACAAAAAGAATGCAAATTAAAAGTGCACCAAGAATCCTGAGGTATTGGAGGCTGTAAGGAGTGAAGAGAACTTCTGCTACAGATTAGAGTGTGGAGGAGGGAGATGCCAGGCACAAAACCCAAGTGCCTGACATGAAATATCAAAGTGAGAAAGGTATTTATGTGGAGGAGGCAACAGTGTGGGACTTGTTACCTACAGGGATGTTGATGAAATATGTAAGTACATTAAGAATAACATGAGCCAGGACTTCCACTGTGAGAGAAGAGTGTTAAAAATATGGAATGGGAGAAAATTAGAATGGATCTCGTGATGTTGGCTAGGAGGTGACAGAATAGACATCAACTAGTAGTTGTTTATATGTGGAGATAAGTAATTACCAATGTAAATATGTATCTGTTTACTAAGAGGGCCTTGGAAAAGACACACCCCAATAGCCAGCAACACGCATAGCACTCAGGCTTCTTTCTTTTCTTTTCTTTTTCCTTCTTTTATTTTTTTTTGAGACAGAGTCTCACTCTGTTGCCCAGGCTGAAGTGCCGTGGCATGATCTCGGCTCACTGCCAACTCCATCTCCCGGGTCCAGGGGATTCTCCCACCTCAGCCTCCTGAGTAGCTGGGATTACAGGCACCCATCATCATGCCCGGCTAATTTTTGAATTTTTGTAGAGACAGGGTTTCACCCTGTTGGTCAGGCTGGTCTCAAACTCCTGACCTCAGGTGATCCACTCTCCTCAGTCTCCAAAAGTGCTGGGATTACAAGTGTAAACCACCACACCCAGCCACACTCAGGCTTCTAAATATCATTCTCCATTAAAACATTCCTTGAAGAAATGGCTGATTCCAGGTCCAGTGCAGGACAAGTATAAGATGAGCCTAGAATCTCCCTTTAGATAAGAAAGCAAAGAAGTTCTGACAGAATGATAGAGATAAGTCAAAAGAGCACAGGAACTAGTTTGAAGGAGCTCCCACCAAACAAATCTGGGACAGTTTGAACATCAAGATAAACAATGATAGGAACAGATTATGACTATTGATTATTATAGAAACCTATTAGTACATAGTGATGTAACCAAAAGAACCAATTTATCAACTGAATTTTTAATGCCAAAGTATGTATTACATAACTTCAAAGTACCCTACCACAAACACTTACTAATTACAAAGAAAAAAAAGACTAAGTTAGTCTTTTTTTGTGAGTGGCACTCACCACCCTAGTCAAATGATCAGAGTGAACTATCATCAGTAGTAGGATAAAGCAAAATCATGAACCACCTGATAGGTTGCCAGAAGAACAAGGCATCTCTTCTGTCATATTTTTGCCAAAGATGTGCAATCTGAACTGAGTTCAAGGAAACGTCAGGTAAACCCAAATTAAGGGACATTTTACAAATGTCTGGTCTATCATCTTTAAATGTACCAAGGTCATAAAAATGAAGGAAAGCAGAAGGAACTGTTTCAGATTAAAGGAGATTGAAGAGGTAGGGCAACAGCTAAGCACAACACATGATTCTTGACTGGATACTTTTGCTATAAAGGACATATTAGGGACAACAAGCAAACTGTGAATGGAGTCTGAACTCCATTTGATGTCAGTAACATATCAAAGCTAATGTCCTGATATTGATGGTTTCACAGTTGATCCCCCATATCTACAAGTTCCACATCTGTAGAATTAACCAACTGTGGATTGAAAAATATTTGAAGAAAAAAATAAAAATAATATAAAAACAATATAGTATAACAACTATTTACATAGCATTTACATTGTATTATATATCTCAAGTAATCTAGAGATGATTTAAAGCTTGTCCAACCCACAGCCTACGGGCCACATGTAGCCCAGGATGGCCTTGAATGCAGCCCAACACAAATTCGTAAACTTTCTTAAAATATTATGAGTTTTCTTGCAATTATTTTTTAGCTCATCAGCTATCATTAGTGTATTTTGTGTGTGACCCAGGACAATTCTTCTTCTTCCAATGTGGCCTAGGGAAGCCAAAAGATTGGACACCTCTGATTTAAAGTATACAGGAGGATGTCCATAGGTTTTATGCAAACATGACACCATTTTATATAAGGGACTTGAGCATCTGAGGGGGATCCTGGAACCAATCCCCCATAGATACCAAGGGAAGACCGTAGTTTGAATATGTAGGAGAATGTACTTGTTTATAACATATGTAACTTAACGTATTCCGGGGTACAAGGATACCATGTTGGCAACTTACTCTTAAACAGTTCCATGAGGGACTTGCAACTTTTGGATACCTTTGAAGTAGCTTCAACATTTTTTAATATTAAACTTAAAAAACTAAAAATTAAGATGATATTTGTCACCAATCAGATTTGTGGAAATGTAAAAGTTTAACAATACACTGTATTGGCAAAGCCATGGGCAAATAGACCCATTTTTTTTTTCTTTTTTTTTTTTTTTTAGATATGGTAGCTCTCTGTCAACCAGGCTGGAGTGCAGTGGCACTCCAGTGATCATAACTCACTGAAGCCTCAAACTCCTGAGTTTAAGGGCTCCTCCCACCTCAGCCTTCCAGAGAAATGGAATTCTAGGTGTACACCCCCATGTCTGGCTAATTTTTTAAAATTATTTCAAAACTTGCTGTGTTGCCCAGTCTGGTCTCAAACTCCTGGGCTGAAGAAATCCTCCTGCCAAAGTGCTGGGATCATAGACATGAGTTCCAGCACCCAACCCAACACTCATTTATTTATTTTGAGGATATAAATCAGCAGAATTCCTTAGGAGGGAAATGTTTATTAATATTACAATAGCATATGTCCTTGATCAACAATACCACTACTGGGAATTTACCCTATGGGTATGCATGCACTAATGAAAAATTAGATCTGTATAACGTTACCCATTTTAATATTGTTGCAAATGCAAATAATCAGGAAAAAGGTTCATAAATAGGTTAAATTATGATACATTGATAAAATGGAATAGAGTGGGGTGATGAAAAAGAATTAGAAAACTCTATTTAGTCATAGGAAAGGTGTCCAAAATATATAGCATAGTGAAAACATTTAAGGTACAGAACAGTATATACAATATGCTAAATTAGGTGTCAAAAAGGCAGAGAAAAATAAAAAGCAGTATGCATGTTTGCTTATATTTGCATAAAGAAATTCTAGAAAAGTACATAAGAAAACAGTACCAGTGGTTACTTGGTGGATGGACAAGTGAGAGCAGTGAGGCCCCAGGATGGTAAGGAGACTTTCTGGACCACATTTTTATACTTCTGTTAAAATATGGGTCTCTATCATCTATTCACAATATTAATTTTGAAAATCTCTCATTAGACATTTTTGTTTCCTAAATTCTTTCCTTTAACCAAGCAGCTACTTCCCGTTCCTCCCCACGTAAATGATCCAGCAAGCTGGCCCTCATTTCTTTTCTCAGTATTCCCCCAGACTCTCACACTCCATTCTCCTCATAAATATCCAGCAACACAGCCCTGTGCCAAATTTTACCTCCAAACCTATTTATCAATCTTTAAGGAAATGAATAAAACACAGGCTCCTAATTCAAAGGCAATTTGTCCTTATTGGTTGGGGATAGGTTGGGGGGTAAAGGAGAACTACCCACAAGCAGTTTATTAATGTTTTTTTTCTAAATACAATACATACAATCTTTGCCAAAGAGAAACTCTGATGAATGAGATTTGTTCCACCTCAATGAAGCACTCATTTACTCATGAGTGGTGCCCCTCTATCCACACACACAGTTTTATCCACCCTAGGACCCTCTCCTGCTTTTCATTTTGGTGAGTCCTGATCTGCACGTACCACCATCCCTCTTAACTAATGCTGAGCTAAGCTGCATCTGTCTCTAAATAGGCCAAAGGCACTGCCCAAATTTGGAGAAACATTTAAGAACTAGACAAAGCTGAGGATTTTTGGCTCAAACTCAAGATGAGAAGGATAAACAAACGCTGCCCAAATGGAATCCAGTTTGATGTATTTTCCTGCCTTTCTAATTAAAAGCCAAATGTTGTAATATTTCCCAAATTACCTCTGATGAAATCTACTGTATCATTTCATCTTATAAAAGCAAACAAGTTTATATTTACAGTTAATAATTTTATTTCAATGCATGCTAGTTTTTAATTTTATTTGCCATGAGGTGTCATAAATCTCCACTATGGGTTGACTAATCTGCTCCATGGGCCACAAATGTACCAAAGAACTGTGGGAACCAGAGATGGTCAGAATACAATCTCACACAATCTTATACCTTTATTTTTCTCACTGTCAAGAATACAGAAGAGGCCAAGCACAGTGGCTCACACCTGTAATCCTGGCACTTTGGGAAGCCAAGGATGATCATTGGAGCCCAGGAGTTCGAGACCAGCGTGGGCAACATAGTGAGACTTCATCTCTATTTTTTAATAATTTAATTTAATTTTAAAATAATACAAAAGAGCCCGGGGAAAGGATCGCAGTATATCAGGGATCAATTGACATCAACAGTAGAAAGTGAAGTCTTCTGACTTGATACTTCAAAACAATACTAATAATAATGATCCTAAACATTTTAGCAATGCATTTCAGAACCTTCTATAGGCTTTGTCACATTTGATTTCCATAATTTGAGGTGGATATAATTATCCCCATTCTATCAGTCAAGAAATGAGGACTCAGATGATAATGAATTTCTCCAAATCACACAATGAAGAAGCAGCAAGTCTGCAAGGTGCCTAAATTAGGCTTATCTTCAATGATCTGAGTAAATCTGTATGATTATTAAGTTTAATGATTCTATTAGTAATGAGTATTTCCAAGTTCAAATGAGTTTAAAATTTTATAAGGCTATCTAATGCCTCGAGAACATTGTCTGTGGAGGCTGGGAATTCTACAAAATAGGAGCTAAAAAGGTTAATTTATTCCGACAGAAGGATGATTAACACTAGGTAAGATTACCTATCTCTAATTAACCTAGTCCATTATTGAGTTCTTAAGAAGGATATGGATAGCAAAAATGTCACTCAGAAAAAATTCAGCTGAGAAAGTTTGAAGACAGTACTGCACCGGGAATGATAATCGTTATATTTGTTAGCTATTGGGTATGCTTAAAGTCATTTTCATATTTAAGCCATAACCTAAAATACTTCTTTACTCAAACCTCTTTAAGGGAACTATGAGGCTTAAGATTAACAAATACATTTGAGCATTAACTTAAATTAAAAAAATGCCTGTCAAAAGTTTTAAAAGGAAATCTGTTTTTTTAAAAATTAATCCCAAATCTGCTTATATATAAAGGCCTTCTAATAAAAATCGTTAAACATTGTACTGAGTTATGTTCTTGACCAATGATTTCATGATAGGCTTAACCTCTCTCCCTCACTCACACCCATGTTATACCTACTATGTTCTGACAGAATGTAAAACAAAACAACTATAGTATTATTTATTAATAGTACTTTTGGGGACCTTGAAAAGTTAATGCTACTTTAAAGTTTCCTAACTTAAAAATCTTAAGCATTGAAAGGATCTGGTTTACCATATCCTGTGGGTTAGAGTTTGTTTTTTGCTTTTCATTATAGACCACAGTATCAAATAAGAATGGATATCATTTAATTTAGTTTTACCAGGCATGGTGGCTCACGCCTGTAATCACAGCACTTCAGGAGGCCAAGGCGAGCAGATCACCTGAGGTCAGGAATTTCAGACCAGTCTGGCCAATATGGTGAAACCCCATCTCTACTAAAAATACAAAAATTAGTCTGGTGTGGTGGCACGTACCTGTAATCCTAGCTACTGGGGAGGCTGAGGCATGAGAATCACTTGAATCTGGGAAGCAGAGGTTGCAGTGAGAAGAGATTGCACCACTGCACTCCAGCATGGGCAACAGAGCAAGACTTCATCTCAAAAAATTAAATTAAATTAAATTAAATTAAATAATAAACTGTTAAAAGGGATTTTTTTCTGTTGTCTTGGAATTGTTATTATAACTGAAGAAATGATGACAAAAAGTCACAAAGATTCTAGGCTGTTAAAGGTCTCTCTAACCACTGGGCCAGAAACCTCTCTGAGGGCTTATTCAGATGCAAAGGAACCACCTCTGCTATTCCCAATCAACATTTCAGCCCTGAGTGAGTGAGCAGGAAAATATTTCCCCTCAACCCACTAGAAGTCAAGTGAAGAGGAAGTTTCAAAGGAATACAGAGTGGGAGTGCTTGCACAGAGGAAAGACTGACAGCTACTACCTAGATGAATACTTACAGAGTTGGGAACCTAGAGACTCACCCCAAGCCTGCCTTCAAAGTTCACTAAGCCAAGTGAGTGAGTCTGTGGGAGAAACTGACATGTGTCTTTTGGAATTTGGAAGCATACCTGAACATCAAGAATTGGCGCCTGATTCTTTCCTGAAGATTTTGAAGAAGGAAGACTTGCAGACAAATCCCAGAAAAGTGGAATTTTTTAAAAAGACCATATTGTGAGGCGTTTTAAAAGAAGGTGGAGAAAACATCCATCCCATTCTAGGTTTCCTTATTTTTATGGACTGAATGTTTCTGTCCCCCATCCCCAAAAATTGACATGCTGAAATCCTAATCCCCAATATGATGGTACTAGGAGGTAGAGCTTTGGGGAGGTAATTAAGTCATGAGAGTAGAGTCCTCATGAATGGGATTAGTACCCTCATTAGAAGAGACATGAGCTTGCCCTCTCTGATGTCCAACATCTAAAGACACAGCAAAAAGATGACCATCTGCAAACCACAAAAACTACTCCCACCAGACACGGGATCTGCAGACACCCTGATCTTAGAATTCCAGCCTTCACAACTGTGAGAAATAAACA
Organism: Colobus angolensis palliatus; assembly: GCF_000951035.1. Classification (NCBI taxonomy): domain Eukaryota; kingdom Metazoa; phylum Chordata; class Mammalia; order Primates; family Cercopithecidae; genus Colobus; species Colobus angolensis. The sequence continues at coordinate 10,088,479 of NW_012115488.1, read as the reverse complement.
TTTATTGTTTAAGCCGCTCAGTCTACAGTTTTCTGTTATAGCGGTCCAAACTGACTAAAACATTCATTTACCAACGGGTGCAGAGGATGACTTTCAAGTTTGACTCAATTTGAAGGAATATAAAGAAGGTAAGAGAAGACCAGGCGCAGAGGCTCACGCCTATAATCCCAGCATTTTGGGAGGCGAAGGTGGGCAGATCACGAGGTCAGGAGTTCGAGACCAGCCTGGCCAACATGATGACACCCCATCTCTACCAAAAATACAAAAAATAAAACAAAATAAATTAGCTGGGCATGGTAGGGTGTGCCTGGAATCCCAGCTACTCCAGAGGCTGAGGCAGGAGAATCTTTTCAACCCTGGAGGTGGAGGTTGCAGTGAGCCAAGATTATGCCATTGCACTCCAGCCTGGGCGGCAGGGCGAGACTCCATCTCAAGAAAAAAAAAGAAGGGAGGAGAAAAGCTGAAGCCCTGGGATTAACTAACAGCTGCTGCTTAATGGAGTTACGAAGCACACCAAAGGCAAAACTAAAAGGCGACATGGGCCCCTCTCTCTGCAGGCATCCTCAGTGATACAGTGAATCAAGATGAAGCTAAACAATCCTAAAAATTGCACCAACTTATAAGGAGACCACCAACAGCAATAAAATCATGTGAAGTCTTGAGGGGAAGGACACTGCCTCATCTCCAAAAAGCAACCCCACCATCTCTAATATTCCTCCTCCCTGACAAAGGGAGAGGTACTAGTCAGATACTAATAAAGGGAGCTGAGGAGATTATATTTGAATCAGACTTAAGATTGAATTTTTACACTGGAGTGAAATTAGTTTGGCTTTGCTTTGTGTTTTTAATAACTAAAAACGATGAGAAAGTTGTGGAATGTGACCAAGAAACTGTCTTGGGAGACTCTCTACAAAGTGCTATTGGGAATTGTGATTGGAGGAAAAACAAACATTATTGTATTACTATCTACTAAGTAGAATGTACTCAATAATACTGGTTATACTAACATGTTGACTTTCCAAAGGCTGGGAGGGGTGCAGTCTTCATAATAGTAGACAATGGGAAAAAAAACAACAACAAAACCAAAGTGAAATATAGGGCTTATGAAAGCATATTTCAAAATAAGTTTAAAACTATATTCATATTTGATTGCATTACATAAGTTGAAGACACAAACTTATCTATATCTTTCCCAAAAGGAGACATTTTTAGTACTATAAACCTTGGCTGTGTATATGAGCTTAGTTTTCAAAGCACCGTTTCATACTTTTACTTATGAGCAAGAGAACAAACTCGCATTTCATATCCACCGTGTACACGACATAATCTAGACCATAGAAAATGTTCAGACAGTGATTTTCAAATTAATCTATCACTTCCTACCTACTTCTGCCCTTTGCTATCATATATAACAATATTTTGGTCATTAATCCATATTAATTGAAGATCAGAGAAGCTGGATAAATTATTTTTACAACCTATATGTATTATTTTGTAATTCAGAAAAATTAAACTTTAAAAAGAATTAGCATTTTATTCAATGTCTCCCTCTTCATAGCAACTCATGCTTTAATTTGCATAAGCTCAGTACCCACACACAAAATCTACAAATGCTGAGCATCTGTTGGTTTTGCCAGTGGTGCTTCCATTCTCCTTCTTCTGTAAACAGCATCTCTGTTTGCCTTTGAGGAACTTCCCAAACTCCATTTCATATACTCTTTTTTGGGTTTTTTTGTTTTGTTTTTGTTTTTGTTTTTGAGATGGAGCCTCACCCTGTCACCCAGGCTGGAATGCAGTGGCATGAGCTCAGCTCACTGCCACCTCCACCTCCCAGGTTCAAGTGATTCTCATGCCTCAGCCTCCGAGTGGCTGGGATTATAGGTGTGCACCACTAAGACCAGCTAATTTTTGTATTTTTTTAGTAGAGATAGGGTTTCACCATGTTGGCCAGGCTGGTCTCGAACTCCTGACCCCAGTGATCCACCCACCTCGGTCTCCCAAAGTGCTGAGATAACAGGCGTAAGCCACCACACCCAGCCAGTTTCATATAGTCTTGATATAATAGTCAATCTCCTGCCCACGAGGGTGGGCACAAAATCTAAGCAAGACCACTTAAACCGTAACCTTTCTTAGTATTTGAACCCTAAGCCGTAACAAGAATGTACAAATAGTAGAACTAATTTTTCCCAGTAGTGATACTGAAGGTGTCCATTACTTTCAAAACCTTGGATACCAAAGCTGCAATAGTTTCTATATCTCTGAAGCATGATTTTTTTCTTCAGACTGAGTTTTAAATCTGTGAGCTACCTGATATATTTATAACAAATTCCACTTTCCATCCTCCACTTCACTCTTAAGTTAGAGTTGGTTTCTGATTGTTTAAGACCAAATCACACAAAAACCTTTGGGATAGGACATGACCCATCTACTGTCCTTCTTCCAGATTCTATCTCTTTACTTTCCTAATAGTTTACAGAACTGTTCAACATTTCAACATCCATTTCCTTCAATTTAAGCTCTCTCTAGTCAATATCCTCAACTCACTTGTCCTTGGTCTTTCTACTTAATTGTTTGCCTAATAAAAAAAACTGACATCTCCACTCCCAGCCCTGGGGGCTGCTGGAGAAAACCTGACCGTCATTAGGCTTGGTGTCTCAATTCATTTTCAGTTTCTATTCTCAGTTAGGTTTTCCATAGTGATCAGAAGCCTTTCTGGTTTCCTGCTCATTTCACTTCCCATTCTCCACAGGATTTTCAGAATTCTCTTCAATCTCCTTAATCTCCAACTAGATCACTCCTTTTCAGCAATGTTTGCACAAAGTAAGTAAAAGCCATGGGATGGAAATTCACTTTTCTTGTGGCCAGAAGACTCTCAAACCAAGTTGTATTCAAGCCATTCTTCTCTCCCACTGTGAATTTAAGTGGGAATGCAGTCTTCTCTTGCACTTAAGACTAATCCTCAGAATTGTGCACCAGACCCTATCCCTTTCTTCCTTCTGAGAGAAGTGGCTTTATCAATTATTCTATCTCTTCTGTATCTTTAACCTCACTGTCTAGATTGGCTCCAAGGCAATTACAGGTAAATATGATGAATGCCATCCTTTTTCATCAAAAACTCCTGAAGGCGTCTCCTTTTAGCTACTGCTTTATTATTTTTTTCTCATTCTCTACTAAATTACAGTAGTATCTAGTGAGCATGTAAAGGATGGTGATAGAGACAAGGAGGCAGCCAAGGGTCCCCCGGCAAAATCTCACCTTCAAGACTAAAACAGTCTGAGGTTGAAAAACTGGACTGCCAGTCCCAGTGAGAGACAGGACTAGCTGGATTTCCTAGGCTGACTAAGAATCACTAAGCCTAGCTGAGAAGGTGACTGCATCCACCTTTAAACACGGGGCTTGCAGCATAGCCCACACCCAACCAGTCAGAGAGCTCACTAAAATGCTAATTAGGCAAAACAGGAGGTAAATAAATAGCCAATCATCTATTGCCTAAGAGCATAGCGGCAGGGACAGGATCAGGATATAAACCCAGGCATTCGAGCCGGCTAGGGCAATCCCCTTTGGGTCCCCTCCCTTATATGGGAGCTCTGTTTTCACTCTATTTCACTCCATTAAATCCTGCAACTACACTCTTCTGGTCCATGTTTTGTTACAGCTCGAGTTGAGCTTTCCCTCGCCATCCACCACTGCTGTTTGACTCTGTCGCGGACCCGCCGCTGACTTCCATCCCTCCAGATCCAGCAGGGTGTCTGCTGTGCTCCTGATCCAGCGAGGCGCCCACTGCCACTCCCCATCAGGCTAAAGGCTCCCCATTGTTCCTGCACAGCTAAGTGCCTGAGTTCATCCTAATCGAGCTGAACACTAGTCACTGGGTTCCATGGTTCTCTTAAGTGACCCACGGTTTCTAATAGAGCTATAACACTCACCGCATAGACCAAGATTCCATTCCTTGGAAACCGTGAGGTCAAGAACCCCAGGTCAGAGAACATGAGGCTTGCCACCATCTTGGAAGTGGCCTGCCACCATCTTGGGAGCTCTGGGAGCACTCCCCGCCCCTCCCCACCCGCCACCCCATAACACCAGAGACTCTCTGACTGGCCCGTGCACTGGGAGGATGGAGTGGATCCTTAGGACAAGGAGTCTGGTCTCTCCTGTTCCTGGGTGGTAACCTGGGATTCAATCAGTGAGGTGGAGAGCCTGTTGGCAGGACCCAGTGAATTCCATTCCTCACCCTTCTGTGTGTCTGGGAGCCTAATCTTTCCTGGTTGTGTGACAAGAACCAATATTTTTCCTACAACACTGGGGCACAGGAAAAGGGGGAGTGGGAGCAGTGTGTAAGCAAAGCCCACCTGATACAGAGTTCAGAAGGCACCACACAAAGGCCAGTCCGGCATGGAGAGGTCCAGCCTGCATAGGGTGAGGACACATCCACTAGAGGGGCAGTCTGAAACAGGGTGACAGAGCCTAGGTAGGGAAAGAGGGCATCCACATTCAAGGGAGGATGACAGTGGAAACAGGAGATTGATCACATGCAGGGGGGATTGATCAAATAAGTCAATATGACAAGGCCAGTAGAAGCCTGGTTTCTCAGTGTCAAAAAGGTTACCTATATGGAAAGGGAGAAAATTAGAACAAACCCTGAGGTGTCAGATTAGAATTTATGGTATCACTATACACTCATGGTTTTACAGATAGAGACAGAGAGACAGACAGAAATATAGATGCAATTTCCAACTGTGTGTCTATACATCCATATGTATGTGTGTGTGTGTGTGTGTGTGTGTGTGCATATATATATATATAATAGCTCTCCCCACTGGGGACAGCCTGAAAGTACCACACTCTCAAAGCAAGGTGTATACCTAGTGCTCCTTCAAAGACTCAGGGCTAACTTGGAGAAATGGCTGATTCCAGGGCTAGGCAGGGGAATTACAAGATGAGCTTGTCAAGTACAAGAAGTACAGGAGAAGTATAAGATGAGCTTGTTTCATGTGCCAGAAAAAAATAAGGTAGTTGAAATATGATGGAGATATGTCATAAGCTACTTTGAAGGGATTTCTACTAGCTAAATTGGGCACAATTTGAAGATCAAGATAAATAATAAATTAAGGCTCATATTAATCAATGGTCATATAAATAAACAAATAGAAAGTTTGATAAGAAATGGGATACTTGCAAAGTTTCAAAAAACTACCATACAAAATACTTACAAATTCCCTAAGGTCAGGGTGGGGAACCAAGTAGTTGAGAATTCGGACAGACACACCCTTATTCAAATGATCATTAGTAATGGGACAAACCAAAATTGTACATTATCTGATAGGAATCAGTGAGGAGAAAACCGCATCACTTTTGAAGTGTTCCTATCAAAATCAAATCATTCAGACTTTTTCAGTTGAACCCCAGCACATAGTGACCATTTGCTCAACTCTCTCAAGAATGGCATATAATTAATGCCATCCTAAATGTATTTTTCAAACTTAATTATTTCATCCAATACATGCTGTGGTAGTTAACTGTGTCTGTCAACTTGACTGGGCCCCAGGATGCCCAGATATCTAGCTAAAGGTTACCTGGTTATGTCTGTGAGAGTGTTTCTGGAAGAGACTGGCATTTGGATTGGTGGACTGAGTAAAGCAGATGGGCCTCCCCAGTGTAGGTGGGCATTATGTAATCCCCTGAGGGCCTGAAGAGAACAAAAAGATGGAGGATGTTTCAGTCTGCTTTCTGATTGTTCGCACTGGTATGTGGATCTATTTCTCTCCTTAGCACTCCTGGATCTTAAGACTTGTTCTGAACTCAGACTTGTATTAGGTTGGTGCAAAACTAATTTTGATTTTTGCCATTACTTTTAATTAAAAGTAAATTAGTTTTACTAATTAGTTTTGCACCAACCTAATACTAAATTACACCACAAGCTTCCTGGATTTCCAGTTTGCAGACAGCAGATCATGGGACTTCTCAGCTTCCATAACGTCATGAGCCATTTATTTGTTATTTTTTAATAAATAAATTCCGTTTTTTCTGGAGAACTCACTAATACAGATTTCTAAGGGTGTTAAGGCTTAATTCTCACCCAGAACCATGGCTGAAAAAAAAAAAAAAACAGGTTGAATTGTACACAGAGGTACAATCTACAAAATATCTGGTCTTCAAAAGGGTCAAGATCATTAAAGACCAGGAAAGGGTTATATTGCTGCTCCCAACAGAGGGAGACTAAAAAGGCCTGAAAACTATATGTAACAGGTGATTCTAACCTGGATCCTTTTGCCCTAAAGGAGAGTATTGAGACAACAGACAAAACTTGATTGGGATTTGAGTATTACATGGTAGTAATGTCTAACGTTAATGACTTGATTTCCATGGTTGTACTATGGCTGTGAAGGCATAGTCTTTACTGGCAGTGAGGCATCATACTGGCAACATACTTTCAAATGGTCCAGGAAAAAAAGTCTTCTGTACTGTACCTGCAAATTTTCTGTACATTTTGTATTGTTTCAAAATTTTAAAAATACAAAACAAATTCATCATCCTCCTCCTTCCCCATGTTCCACATCTCAGTGAGGAACTCCACCATTTAGCAAGTTGCCTAGGCCAACCAGTGTCATCCTTGATTCCTCTTACCTCTAACATTCAATTAACACCCTTCCTCTATATCCATAATTACACACCAAGATCTGATTATTTTACCTAATTATTTCATTATTTTAAAAAATAATTTTAGGCCAGGCATGGTGGTTCACGCCTGTAATCTCAGCACTTTGGGAGACCAAGGAGGGCAGATGACGAGGTCAGGAGTTCGAGACCAGCCTGTCCAACATGGAGAAACCCTGTCTCTACTAAAAATTCAAAATTAGCCAGGCGCAGTAGTGTGTGCCTGTAATCCCAGCTATTCGGAAGGCTAAGGCAGGAGAATCACCTAAACCCAGAAGGCAGAGGTCGCAGTGAGCCAAGAAAACACCACTGCACTCCAGCCTAGGTAACAGAACAAGACTCTATCTTGGAAAAAAAATAAAAATTAAAAAATTGAAATAATAATAATTTTAAAAATTAAAAAATGTATATAAGATTGTTTTGAAATCATATATATTTTAGTGACCAGGGTTTTGCATACCTGACTACTGAATTTACCAAACTTATGAATAAAGAAGTGCCTCTACAGAGAAATGTTTTTAGAGATTTTAATTTCTAAGAGGGACATCATGTGTGTGTTTGTGTGTGTGTGTGCATATATATATATATATAAAATATATATTTATATATAACAAAATATTCAGTAATCAAGACCTTTGAAATAAACCTTTCTATTATCTAGATGCAAATTGTTCAGAATACTTTAAACGTCAGCTATATAAGCTATATACTATGTTAAAAACACAGATAAACAATATTACAAATTTCAATTAGCTTCCACTCAGGTATTTCACTTTTTGCTGTGGTACACAATTGCACTTTTCCTTAGGTCCAATTAAAAGCAGGCTGAAAGATTCCTTGTTCATCAGTTTTAAATAATGTATCAAGTGTAATATAAGCAGAAAAATGCTAAAAGATAATATATGTTTTTTGTGTGTTTGTTTTTTGAGACGGAGTTTTGCTCTTGTTGCTCAGGCTGGAGTGCAATGGCGCGATCTCGGCTCACCACAACCTCTGAGTCCTTGGCTCAAGCAATTCTCCTGCCTCAGCCTCCTGAGTAGCTGGGATTACAGGCATGTGCCACCATGCCCAGCTAATTTTGTATTTTTAGTAGAGACAGAGTTTCTCCATGTTGGTCAGCCTGGTCTCAAACTCCCGACCTCAGGTGATCTGGCCACCTCGGCCTCCCAAAGTGCTGGGATTACAGGCATAAGCCACAGCCCAATATATGTATTTTTAATATTGCTTTTTAACCATAAAACTTTACTTTAGCCTAAGCTAGTAATCCTTACTTTACTTTAACTGAATCCTTTACTTTACTTTAGTAATCCTTTACTTTAACTGAAATCAGATACTTACTTCACAATACTGACCCTGTGGCAATCAGCATACATTTATAAAAATGATACTTTGAATCTAAGTATTATCTAATTCATCAGTCCCCTGGTTTTCATGTGGTTATCCAGAAAAACTACTCATCAGTGTCTACAATGATACAATGAAAAATTTCTTAAAGATAACATTCCACTATCAATCTATCACATATCAATAAACACTTATTGAGTGCATATGTGACAAGCACTATGCTACATGCTGGAGATATGAAAATGTTTGACATTCGGGCACTAGATAAGACAAGGAAAGTGCCCTTGAGAGGCTTGGAATATTATGGAAGAGATAATATGTACAAACTATGTATAAAATTGTTAAGGAATAGAATTTTAAAAGGTGCTGTGAACACAAAAGAGAAACATATAATCCAAACTAAGGGAGGGGAGGATGGTTACAGAAGCCTTCTCAGAAGAGGCCGTATCTTATTGATAAATAGTGCTATAGTACTTGCTTGCACTATAGCCTAATGATCAAAAACAAAGGTTCAAATCCTACCACCACCATTTACTAGCTGTTTCAGTTTGGGCACATTACTTAATCACCTTAAGCCTGTTTTCTTCTCTATAAAATGGGTATAACAGTATTTACCTCACAGAACTCTTACAAGGACCAAACAGGATAATGAGTGAAAAGCACAGTGCCTGCCATAAAATAGGCCATTATTGCAGCTGTTAACAATATGATGTGATCTCTCTCTTGCATGCACACACACCCCAGTCAACAAATAACCTCATGGATTTTGGACTTCTTAGCCAAGGTATCCATGTCCTATACACCTATAAAGGAAAAAAACTGCTTCACTCCACCACCACTTGCCACTCCTCCCACTCCTCTCATCATCTGTTATCAGCCAAGCTTCCCAATCCCCTGAAAAGTTTTCTTGACTTCCTGTCATTATCAGACATGCCTGCCTCATGTTCACTGTTTAATGCGAGCCTAACCACCTGAGGTGTGTCTGGACTATCTAGTAAGACTGTCTTCTCATCCCTCTCTGTTCCCACATCCACCAGGAGACATCATTGTCTGCCCTTCACTCTCATACTGCTCCCCTGATGGGACTTCCTTAATGATGTTTTGGTAATTTTTATGCAGTCCACTAAACTACCTTTGCAGTTATTCGCCACCACTATCTCCTAACTACTGGCCAACGTTTTATTTCATTTGGGGTGACCAGAAAATTTTAAATAACTCAAATTATGTGCAAATGAACATATGACAACAAAAACATTTACAAAGTAAAATCAAGAATCACTGCAGAGACAGACCAAAATAAAAAAGCAAAGTATTTAGAACACAGAATCACTAGGGCTTGTGAAAATGAGAAAGGTTACTACTATAAATAGAATTAACAGTATCACCTTCTGTTTTTTCCCATATTATCTTCTTAAGCATCAAGAATCTATGTTACAATCGGCCAGGCATGGTGGCTCACGTCTGTAATCCCAGTACTTTGGGGAGGCCTGGACAGGCAGGTCACTTGAGGTCAGGAGTTCAAGGGCAGCTTGGTCAACATGGTGAAAACCATCTCTACTAAATATACAAAAAATTAGCTGGGCATGGTGGCAGGCGCCTGTAATCCCAGCTACTCGGGAGGCTAAGGCAGGAGACTCTCTTGAACCTGGGCAGCAGAGGTTGTGGTGAGCCAAGACCACCTGCACTCCAGCCTGGGCCACAGGGACAGAATGAGATGAGATTTTGTCTCAAAAAACAAAACCTATGTTACAGTCTTTCCCTGCAACAATCTCCCACTGGGCACTTGTCCATGAAGGGACTCAGTCTTAAAGGTTCTCTTCTTCTTCATTCATTGGCAGAAAGACCCAAAAGACAAGCAAGGCTCAGCCCAGTATTCTTACACGTTAACTTTTCTGAAGGCTTCTTCCAAGTTTTGCCAAAACAGACCCAAATAATAGCAAAATAATAAATACAAAAATAAAGCTAAAAGACTTCTTTCTAATCAAATGGTCCACCAGTACAAATAAAGTATTCCTTATTTCTAACTGTAAAAGATGATTTGGACATTAGAACTATTAGATAAAATGGTATCTACTCTAGCTTTCAAATTTTGTTTTTAACCCATACCTTACCAAAAAAAGTATTAGTTTTTTATTATTTTAATGAGCCCTTCCTTTAGAACTTCCAAAAATATTTAGGCTTTACTAAACATTACTCCCTCTTTCTGAAGACCAGGACTGAATAAATTATTTTCATCTGTAAATTATTCATGATTTAAGTCTGTTCCTCACTTTGGATACTTTGTTATATGCATCTTTACAATAGCATGCATATCCCTATGCTCACAAATTCCTACATATGTGTTTCAAAGTCCAAACTAATAAAGCATTAAATTCCTTTCTATTGCATTGTCTTCAGCAAAATAATTTGACATTTATACATAGCTACAAAATATAATGTCAATTTTGAGCAAGAAATTTCAGTTGCCTCATGTTTCCACTAAAATGTATTGGTTTACGTACTTTATACCTGAACCAAAAAGACATTTGTGTTACAAAAACAATAAATATAAAACCAATTGCCGGGCCGGGCCCAGTGACTCACACCTGTAATCCCAGCTCTTTGGGAGGCTGAGACAGTGAATCACCTGAGGTCAGGAGTTCGAGATCAGCTTGGCCAACATGGCAAAACCCCGTCTCCACTAAAAATACAAAAATTAGTCGGGCATGGTGGGGGGTGCCTGTAATCTCAGCTATTCGGGAGGCTGAGGCAGGAGAATAGCTTGGACCTAGGAGGTGGAGGCTGCAGTGAGCCACGATCGCAGCACTGCGCTCCAGCCTGAGTGACACAGCGAGATTCTGCCTCAAAAAAAAAAAAAAAAGAAAAGAAATTGCTGATCATCAAGGAAATTTGCTAGGTCATAAATTAAATGTGTGATTTTAAGGTTTAGCTGTCACCTAACCTATTTCCTGACCCTGAAACAAAATATTTAGAATTCTGAGGGTAGCGAGTTCTCAGCAAACAAACTAAAATTGTCCCTCCTCCTTACAGCTTTCCCTTGGCAAACACGTCCTTTATCACACCTACTTCTTCTTCTTTTTTTTTTTTTTTTTTTTGATATGGAGTCTCACTCTGTCACCCACGGTGGCATGTGGTGGCACGATCTCAGCTCATTGCAACCTCCTCCACCCACCAGGCTCAAGCAGTTCTCCTTGCCTCAGCCTCCCAAGTAACTGAGATTACAGGCACCTGCCACCATGCCCAGCTAATTTTGTATTTTAAGTAGAGACGGGGTTTCACCATGTTGCTCAGGCTGGTCTCAAACTCCTGACCTCAAGTGATCTGCCCACCTCAGCTTCCCAAAGTGCTGGGATTATAGTCACGAGCCACCTCACCCGGCCTTTTTTAAAACTTTAATTTTAAGTTTAGGGGTACAAGTGCAGGTTTGTTACATAGGTAAACTTATGTCATGGGGGTTTGTTGTACAGACTATTTCATCACCCAAGTATTAAGCTTAGTATCAATTGGTTGTTTTTCCTGATCCTCTCCTGTCTTCCACCCTCTGAAAGGCCCAGTGTGTGTTGTTCTCCTCTGTGTGTCCATGTGTTTTCATAATTTGGCTCCCACTTACAAGTGAGAACATGCAGTATTTTGTTTTCTGTTTCTGTGTTAGTTTGCTAAGGATAATGGCCTCCAGCATCATCCATGTCCCTGTAAAGGACATGATCTCATTCCTTTTTATGGCTGCATAGTATTCCATGGTTTATTTGTACCACATTTTCTTTATCCAGTCTATCACTGATGGGCATTTGGGTTGATTCCATGTCTTCGTTATTGTGAATAGTGCTGCAATAGCTACTTCTTCGAGTAAAAGTCCCTAACACTAGGAAAGACAGTAACATAAAAACTGGGCTGATTAAGGATGGGCGAGAAGCAAAAATTCTCTCTTACAATTTAAAAATTATAACATAAAGATAATAATTAATAGTACATAAAACTAACTTTAGGTGGCGAACTGTTGGAAAAATATTCCATTAAGCAGTACTGAGAAGTTAGTGGCAGTAAATAACAAGTTTTTGGGTTTAAAAAATCATTTATAATAGTGATCCCCTTCATCAACACAGAAAATGTGGATACTTAGAAGGGCAATATGTCCAGGTAAGGTATTGAATATTAAATTCCAGCTAGCTCTATGTAAGTTTGATATTTAAAAACTGGGAACTGGTTCCCTTCTGTTGTACTTTACCACTAAAACTCAATATCCATCAAGAAAATATTTTTTTATAAAAGACAAAAATGGCCAGGTGTGGCGGCTCACACCTGTAATCTCACCACTTTGGGAGGCCAAGGTGGGCGGATCACCTGAGGTCCAGAGTTTGATACCCCCCTGACCAACATAGTGAAACCCTGTCTCTACTAAAAATACGAAAATTAGCCAGGTGTGGTGACCTGTAGTCCCAGCTACTCAGGAGGCTGAGGCAGGAGAATCGCTTGAACCCAGGAGGTGGAGGTTAGAGTGAAACAAGATCACACCACTGCACTCCAGCCTGGGCGACAAAACACTACTCCATCTCAAAAAAAAAAAGAAGGAAGAAGATAAGAAAATAACAGATATTGGCAGGCTGTGGAGAAAAGGGAATGCTTATATACTGTTGGTGGGAATATAAATTAGTTCAGCCACTGTGGAAAGCAGTTTGGAGATTTCTCAATTAACTAAAAATTGAACTACCATTCGACCTGGCAATCCCATTACTGGGTATATACCCAAAGGAAAAGAAATTGTTCTACCAAAAGACTCATGCACTTGTATATTCATTACAGCAGTATTCACAATAGCAAAGATATGGAATCAACCTAGATGCCTACCAATGATGGACTGGATAAAGAAAATGTGGTACATATATACCATGGAATACTATGCAGCCATAAAAAAAGAATGAAATCATGTCCTCTGCGGCAACATGGGTGCAGCTGGAATCCATTATCTTAAGTGAATTAACACAGAAACATAAAGCCAAATACTGCATGTTCTCACTTACAAGTGGGAGCTAAACACCGGATACATATGGACATAAAGAGAGGAACAACAGACACTAGGGACTATTGCAGCAGGAGTAGAAAGGGTTGAAAAACTACCCATTGGGTATTGTGCTCACTACCTGGGTTATCGGATCAATCATACCCCAAACCACAGCATCACACAGTATACACATGTAACGATCCTGCACATGTACCCCTGAATCTAAAATGAAAGTTAAAATTTAAATAAATAAGAAAATAAAAACAAAAATAGAATGGGTTCTCAGGTTGCTTAAAGGCAGGGGGTTGACTTAATGACTTTAATGGGTCTCTTCAGCCCTTTCATCCCTGGGAGAGTAAAATTTTTCAAAGTAGATATGCTATATAAGCTACATATGCTATATAAAATTATCAAAATGTTGTCCAGGAATGGTGGCCCACACCTGTAATCCCAGCACTTTTGGAGGCCAAGGTAGGCAGATCACTTGAGACCAAGAGTTCAAGACCAGCCTGGCCAACGTGGCAAAACCCTGTCTCTACTGAAAATACAAAAATTAGCAGAGTGTGGTGACACACGCCTGTAATCCCAGGTTGAATCCAGGAGGCAGAGGTTTCAGTGAGCCAAGATTGTACCACTGCACTCCAGCTGCACAACAGAGCTGTCTCAAAATAAAATAGTCAAATGTTTGAAAAACATTTTTTTTTTAATTTTTTTTGAGACAGGGTCTCACTCTGTCACCTAGACTGGAGTGAAATGGCACGAGCTCAGCTAACTGCAGACTCAACCTTCCAGGCTCAAGTGATCCTCCTACCTCAGCCTCCTGAATAGTTGGGACTACAGGCGCATGCCACCATGCCTGGCTAATTTTTGTATTTTTTGTAGAGACGGTCTTGCTATGCTGCCCAGACTGGTCTCAAACCACTGGACTCAAGCAATCCTCCCACCTTAGCCTCTCAAGTTCTGGGATTACAGGCATGAGCTACCACACTCAGCCAGAAAATATTTTATTATAGCAAGTAAAATTTTACCCTCATTATACAAAGTTGTGCATAGTCAAAAGTCAAAATTTATAAAATAGTTCAGAAAAGAAATTTAGCATTCCTAATTCTTTCTGTAGACCAGACGCCATTTGAGCTTAGATGAATAAACCTTACCAATTCATCTTCTACATGATAATATGCACTGTCATAGCTTAACTGGCAATGCTTTTCTTTAGTTGTACATCTAGATGAAAATACACCAAAATGTTAACAGTGATGTCTCTGAATGGACAGACAGTAGAATTATGGGTGATTTTCTTTTAATCAAGAAACAAAATATAACAGATTAAATGGTGTTCACATAACACAAATTACACTATTTATTAATGAAGGAGAACAGAATCCAAATTTGATGGTAATTTTCATCACAAAATCCATAACATATATAAAAGTCTATTAAGTATGAAGAATATAACAAACATAATATACATTATGTTTGTAATAGCTCTCAAATATAGAAAAAGAATACTACTCATTCTGCTAATAATAGCAAACCTTCTCTCCAGTCTGCATATCAAATTTGCTGTACCGTGCGAATATTAAAGAGTCAAGTCAGAGTTACAAAATCTTGAAATACAGAGTTAAGACCAAAGGGAAAAAAAACCCCTTAGTTCCATAGCACTCAGCCTATCAGCTGCTAGTTAAAATAGATTAAGCATAGATTTCATATTTTTCTTCATGAAACAGATTCTGACTACTGGTAGGGTTTTTTTTTTTTTTTTTTTTTTACAACCAAACACCAAAACTTCCAGTTGAGATGGTTTCCTTTTTAAAATAAAAATAAAAATATTGAGCATGTTGATATAATATGCAAAAAACTCCAAACTTGGCAGTAATCTTGACATATCTCCTCAATATCATACACCTTGATAGCAATGATCATTTATCAGTCTTTGATAGAGTTCTTGAGATTGAGTTCAAACTTTAATATATTAAGGTGAAAGAGCCATTTGACTCAAAAGCCAAAAAGCAAATATGAAGAGATTCCTACTTAAGCTCTGAAGAAGCAATGAAAGGGGGATGGGAAGCTAGTTATTCAGTCTAGTTGGAATTTTACTCAGTTGTGCCAACTGCATCTAGTGGAGGGATTAGAAAAAAGCAAAGGAGATAACATAGTAGTGGGATGTTATTCTGGGCACCAAAAGCACATGTAAGTGCACACTGGCAACAGTGAGACAAGCTAACAAAGGGGACAGGAGATGTACTTGACAAGAATATAGAGAGTTAGCAGATGAGTAGGCGGAGATGGCATATGAGACGTAGGCTGGGGAGCAGTAGGAAAGAGCCTTGGTGGTAAAGACAAATAGTTTAAATATAATACAAAATACAATAAGGGCCCAGTGAAGAAAGCTGAGAAGCCCAAGATAATGTCTACAGTACAGCATTTCAAGCTGTCTAAGGAGTAGATATTTAGACAAAAAAACTGAAAGGGGGAAGTTATGAAAGCAACAAGAGAAAACATTCAAAATCTGATCCAAGTGTTTTTGTTTTTCTTTTAAGAAATGAAAAGATAAAGAGAGACCAGGAGCGGGCAGCTCAGGTCTATAATCCCAGCACTTTGGGAGGCCAAGGCGGGCGGATATCTTGAGGCCAGGAGTTCGAGACCAGCCTGGCCAACATGGTGAAACCGTCTCTACTAAAAATACAAAAATTAGCTGGGGGTGGTGGTGCGTGCTTGTAATCCCAGCTGCTCTGGAGGCTAAGGCAAGAGAATCGCTTGAACCTGGGAGGTGGAGGCTGCAGAGAGCCAAGATTGTGCCACTGCACTCCAGCCTGGGTGACAGAGTTGAGGCTCCATCTCAAAAAATCAAAATGAAAATGGCAGCTGGTAAGAATTTCTTGGAAATTTGCCAGTTACCTAAGTATTTAAGAAGACACAGTAAAAAGAAAATTTTAAAAATAGCAAAATAAAGACAACCATTCAAAAGATCCTGAAAGCTTCAAACACAAAGAATAATGTACTATACAGTAACAGGAATGAAACATTTAATATTTTAAAACAATTTTCCAAACTACAGATAAATTTCTTAGAGTTCTGTTTTATTAAATGCAATTCTGGTGTATTTAATTCTTTTTTTGAAATAAGTTATATTCTAATTAAATAAATTTTACTAAAAAAATCTGAATTCAGCTATTGTTCATTAACCCTTAATAATTTTTAACAT
Source organism: Colobus angolensis palliatus (assembly GCF_000951035.1). Lineage (NCBI taxonomy): Eukaryota > Metazoa > Chordata > Mammalia > Primates > Cercopithecidae > Colobus > Colobus angolensis. Next base: position 10,072,277 of record NW_012115488.1, on the reverse strand, counting down.
AAATGTAGACACAAATGTGCAACGAATTTATGTATTCATTGTGGACTACACTTTTAAATCCATTCCTTGCTCAGTGCTTTTGGAATGCTTATTAAATATTATTGACATTATGCTGAGGAAAAGCTGTCATTCCAGGAAATTCACCACTTCTACCACTAGGTGGAGAAAAAACACAAGTAGTATCTGTAATCAAAGCTAGTACAAGGCTCCAGGTACTTTACCTAGAATTTCCACCAGGTGTCAACCAAGAGGAAAAGGTAAGACTGTTTTTCCCACTTAAATAGGCAAATTTATAATTTTACGCATAGCGATCTAAACTGAAATAAATGGCCTGCTCATTGTGTAGTTTGCATATTTATACTTTTTATATATTGCTGTTGAGTCCAAGATACTGCCTTGTCAACTAAAATCCAGCCCCCAAAAGTTTAGTTTCTTTTGAAATAAAGAAAACAGCAAGACCAATAAGTTTAGTTTATTGTGACTCATAGGCCCAACCTACCCAAATACACTACGCAAAAGAATCTAAAATGTTTAGACACGGACAGCCAAAAATCTTCCAAGGTATTTTTGGTCATACATATATATAGAGAGAGAGATAGCACCAGATTCATAATTTTTTCTTTCTACATTTCTCTTGTGAGGCAGTTCTGTTGATTGCCAGTAATCGAGATGAGTTTATGCTGTTATGCTCTGAATCCCAGTGTGATGTGACGAAAGCACTGCTATTTTTTACCAAACATTCACAATAAAAAGAGAAATGTACCTATATTTAAGATGTATCATGAGAATTACTACGTTAAATGGTCCAAGGCTCTTTCGGCCGAAAATTAAAGCTTCACAGTTAACCCCTATTTATATACCAAATCATGCTTTTTAAAAACAATTTTATGCGCTTCACTAATTTCTAACAAAGATTTTCCGATTCTGTTGCAAACAATATGTCAGCTAAACCACTATGTCATATGCCTTTTATAAGGTGGTACTTTTTTAGGCCGAACTCTATTCTTATTCCTCTGGACACAGGAGTTGTAATCATGTCTTACTCTGCAAATCTAGCCGTAGGTGGTGTCTTAAAAAGGACTTTTTCTTCCTTCGAGGAAGTGGTCAAGCTTCCCCTCAGCCCCCACCCGTGTCATCCTGGAAACAACTTGGTTGTTTTTCGGTGCTATCTAATTAAGCGATGTAGGAGAAAGAAGTTGAGGAGACAAAAAAGCCTATTGATTACATTGTACTTGCTTCTCTACCTCGCTCTTCAAAGGACTAAGGTTTCTTTGACCTCGACTGAGTTCATTTCCACCCTGCCTACAAAGTACTGGTTTAAAGAAAAAAAAATCCAAGCCAAGTATGCTCTTGTCTATGAACAATACTTCTTGTCCAGTTTTATTACGTTTTCTTTGAAAATTCGTTAGATTATGCTCAACAATCGGCCGCTTGCCCAACCGGTTTCTCCCTTCCCCCATCTCTCTTCATACATCACTTTTTCCTCCTCCCATCCAGGCAGTTGGTAAAACGCTGCAGTGCCAGTAACGCACGCTTTGGGGTGGTCACTGCAGTTTATCCTTACTTGGCTTTGCAAACTCCCCACCCAGGCCTTGTCCCCTCGCGCCCCACTCTGCCATTATCTTTCCAGTAGAGTGTGCTCGGTAAGGGGCTCCAGATAGCACGTCGGGGGTATACGGCAGCCTGCCTACCAATAGGAGCCCACAATGAAGAGAAGTCAGGTTCAGCCGGCCGGCAGCTCCAGTATTTCCTTCCCCTAACTCTACACCTACTGTACCCGGGAGCGAGCGAGCCAGGGAAGGAGCGAGCGCGGCGCGGCGCGGCGCGCCGCGAGCGGAGCTTCGG
>NW_012115488.1:10067264-10070382 GCF_000951035.1 Colobus angolensis palliatus | reverse complement strand
CGCGGGAGGGGGCGCGCAGGGAGGGCGGACAGCAGCCGCTGCCTGCGCCTGCGCACTGGGGTTGTTTTTCACAAAGCTGCTCTTAAAGTGAGCTGGCAGCCTTTAGCCGCCCGTCTTTGTAAGGAGACCACTGAGACGAGCGGGAGCGCGGAGCAGCAGCTTCTGCTGCCCTGACTTTTTAAGAAATCTCAATGAACTATTTGTAGAGAATCACTGATCCGGCCTGCAAGCATTTTGCACGGCAAAAATATCGATCAGTGTTAAGTGAAGATCACATTTTATATGCGATCTTGACTTTTTTGTCTTACATTATATTTTTATAGATTTTGTTATAAACATGGTGCTGGGAAAGGTGAAGAGTTTGACAATAAGCTTTGACTGTCTTAATGACAGCAATGTCCCTGTGTATTCTAGTGGGGATACTGTCTCAGGAAGGGTAAATTTAGAAGTTACTGGGGAAATCAGAGTAAAATCTCTTAAAATTCATGCAAGAGGACATGCGAAAGTACGCTGGACTGAATCTAGAAACGCCGGCTCCAATACTGCCTATACACAGAATTACACTGAAGAAGTAGAATATTTCAACCATAAAGACATCTTAATTGGGCACGAAAGAGGTAAGTTTTTCTGTTATTCAGAAGTCATTGGACTCATTTTCTTTGGAAACGTACGTTTTCAGTTTTCTGAATTAACGTGATTCTACTCATAGTATAACTAAGCAGTTTGATAAAGGTTAGCAAAGTTGGAAGGTTTGGATTCTCCTTGACGTTCATCGTATGTTAAGCCGTAATGCATGCAGGCATCTGCAAAGTGACTGCAAACTACACTTACTCAACTACCTCTATACCCGGCTTGGTCTGTGCCATACGCGCTTGTAGTCCATTTGCACCTTATAAATTCTGCTTGAATCCAATTCAATCGTTTTACTAATATATTTTCAAATGAATTGCTAAAAGCTGCAGTCTTAGATTTTTGCCCTTTTATTTGCAACCTAAGATGTAAAAACTGAACTTCGATAAAGAAATGTAATAACATTTTTAAGAGGCTCAATGGGCGTGTTTCATTTTTAATTTGGAATGCAAAAGACTTTAAAGAATTGATCACTGTGCTTTCATAAAAGGTTTATGTGGCTTATTTTGACATATGGTATCAACACCCCACGTGTTTTTTCTCTATTCTTTCCCGTTCCTTTAAAAATTTACACCCGGCATTCCTTATTTTAAAGGGTACTGTCTGTCATTATGATAGGTATCGAGTCAGTTTTAGAAGCCATTTAGGATCAGTAATTTTCTTTTCCGAGCATCATATCTAACTTTGGAACGTGCATTCAATGAAACCCATGCCAGTCAAATGGAATTGAAAAGTATAGGGCACACTGGATTTGATTTTTGGTTAGAAGAGGGAGATAAAGGGTTGTCAAAGGGAGAAGGAGTCCTGAGATTTCCAATCTATTGTTTAAATGGTTACATTGTGGAAATATAGGAGAGTCTAGGCTTGTTTTTCTAAGTTTCCACCCTTTGTTAGAAGCGGTTCAATCCTGTTTCGGACCAGTTCTGGGGGGTGGTGAGGAGGGGCGCTTGTTCTGCTCTCAGCAGATTGGTTACACGCGTCAGGTGGTGGCGATGACTTAATTCCTAGCCCAAGAAGAATATAATGTTAAAACTGGTTATGTAATTTTTGTGCCTCTCCTTTTTAATGCAGTATTTAGTTGAGATGTTGGCGATTTTCAGAAAAAAATTAGAGACATATTTTACCTTCTTTTTTATATTAAAAACGTACATCCTGGAGAGGTGCTGATGACTGAACTAAGGCAAGTGAGAAATGAAGGATGCTTTGAGGGGCAGTATTAATGCATGATTTCTGAAACTATTGAGGTGAACTCAATTCTTTAGTAGGATTTTCGTAGATACAGGTACTTTGCATCCTGAAATAACTAATTAATGTCTCCAAGCGTTAACACTGATAGGAGATGCAGATGCCTAATGACAATCTTGGTATTTGTTGAAAAGCAGATAGATGAGTTTGTGTTTCTATCTTTCTGAATATTGCAGCCTTTTATGAAGTGGGTGAAAGAAAGAGATTTTTCAAGAGGTTGAGACTTGCAATGGGGGAAAAGTAGAACAATGAGTTGTGAGGACAAATATAATTTCATTAGTTACACCATGATTTCATGGTAAAGAAAACTAAATGCCCTGCACCCCCAACAAAATGCCCCCCAAACCCTGCAACGCGTAGACGAGCTCAGTTTGGAATAGTTTCAATGACTTGAAATTGGGAGCTCTCAAACTAGCCTGGTAACTGAGACCCCGCCCCGGGCGCCTGGGATAGGCGGAGCCAGGTTTGTTAGCCTGTTGCTAAGGCGATGGCAGGCGCTGATTGGATTGGGCGCGGGCGGGTGGGGAGAGGGGGCTCGCGCCGCTGCTGGGGCGAGGCTAGGAAACCGGCGTGCGCCGGTAAAGGTCCCTCCAGAGCGACCCCCACCCACTCCGTACTCACGTTTGTTCCCGGGCTTCTGGGGGCGCCCGGCCCGTGTCACATCACATTCTGTCGCCCCTCTTTTGGGCCTGCTAAGGACCATCGAAAGGAAACGACTTCAGGCTTTAGCTGAGTTGAGGGCGGACGCTCCTGCCGGCCTTACAGGTGCCGGATGGCCCTGGACCCAACTTTAGCAGAAAATCCTTTTCAGATGGAAGTTGGATGGGAAGGGTTGGCAAGACCCCCCTTAGCTATCTTTCGGGTGGGAGGTGTCAGGGGACTCCTGTGAACGCTTCTGAAACAAAGCGTGTTCCCCGACCTCTCCAGTCGCCACACTGGCTACCTTGAGTTGACCTGAGGGGACAGAGCAGAGGCTGGCCCGGGGAAGAAAGAAAATGATTCCAATATCGAAATCTGGGTGGGGGCTTCGAGGGGTATCCTTTGCTCCCTCCCCCATTGTTTTCTGAAAGCTTCAGGCCCCCGCCTCCCCTCGGCTGCCCCAGATTCCCTCGCCGAAACTAAAGGTGTCAGAGTGGCCCGAGCCAGATCGAACCGGTCGCCGGCTGGGGCGTGTAAAGCGGAAGCGCCGCGGCTCGCTCGCCCCGCCCCTCGTCCAGCAGGCTAGGTTGTGCGGGCACGGGCG
>NW_012115488.1:10062235-10067154 GCF_000951035.1 Colobus angolensis palliatus | reverse complement strand
CCGGTTTAGGCCGGTCCTCTCCTGCTCCGGTCTAGTTCTTGATTGACAGCCCGGCACTTGTTTACCACGGCGCGGCCGCCGCCGCTCGCCTCAATGAGACTGCTGAGCTGGCACAAAAAGGGAGCGAAGAGGGAAGAAAAGGAGAGGAAGGCGAACTTTGGGCGCCTTCGAGGGGAGCGAATTTAAATGGCCCCCAGCTCATCAGCTAGTTTTTGGTTCTGAAATCTGTTCAGGGGATTTGCACAGGGGGCGAGGAAAATTGTATGGAGACATACAATTTTTAAAAGTATCGTGATTTTTAAATAAAAGTATCGACGTATACATGCTTTTCCCCCCTTTTCTCGTTTGATATCAGGGAGGCATCACGTTTTTTGTGTATATTCAATACTTTGCTGAAGGAAAGTTAAATAATATGCCAGTTTTTTCTACTCTGGGGGCTAATCGTAAAGGTTTCTACACCGAGAAAACTAAAAGATATTTCTGTAATTATTTAGAACGCTAAATAAACATTTTAATGATCTAGAACCCCCTCCCATATTTTCGATTATATTTCTTTATTTTCATGCCACTTGAAAAACAAATTTGACCAAAAAAATTGGTTGTAAAATGAAAGGTCATCCTTTTTATAGAAACTGGAAACTGTTAGTAATTAGACTTCATCTTCTTCAAGAATGTCGGACAATATTGTTTCCTTATAAGCAGGCACCTCCTAAATGCGGTTCTTGGTAATGATCTAAGTTATAGTTTATGCAAATTTTAATCGTTGCTAGGACTGAGTGTTGTGATCACTTTAAGTCAATAAATAATTATTTTTAATTACAAAACTGACATCAGTGTGTGTGCTTTTTTTTTTTTTTTACTCCATCTGTTTGACAAAGTTTTCTAGTGGTTTTGGAGTATCCTATTCACATCTTTGGCATTATTCCCCCTAAACTGACATATTTTAAAAGGGTTGCATGAACAGTTTTTATTTGATACATTGTAGTCTTCATGCGATAAATTTAAACAAACAGCTGGAGACAAAGATAGCATTATCTTACCATGATGTGAGACCCCAGCCTTTTGAGTATATATACTATTTTATCAACAGTTTGGGTCATTTTCCATTTAAAAAAACAAAAGTCTGTGGGGTGTGAGTATTCATTATCCCCATTTTACAGATAAGGCAGCTGAAAACGGGATTTTTATTTTGTCCAGAGGAAATGATGAAGTTAGAATTAGAACTCGGATCTCTCAGACTCCAAAGCTTGTTTTGTGGTCTTAATTATTATGTAAGCATCTTTAAAGTTATGCCACCCTGCGGAGTATGTAAATGTCAAATAATAAATTCTTTGTTTTCTTTTTATGTTTGTTTTAGATGATGATAATTCCGAAGAAGGCTTCCACACTATTCATTCAGGAAGACATGAATATGCATTCAGCTTCGAGCTTCCACAGACGTAAGTATTATAAATAATAGGCATTTTTATACATACCCATGATCAGAGCATTACTTTAAAATTAAGTATTCTAAATTTAAACACTTTTAGTTGAAAAAAAAACCCTTTTCATGACTGGAACTTGCTAGAGGAAAACAATATATTAAACATAAGAAGCTATCTTTTAATCTACCGTGGCAAAATTATAGAAAGCATACTCAGTTTTCAGTATTCTATCCCAATGTTCATGAGGTTTTTAAAATAGGAATAGTGTTTCCTTTAACATGAGTGAATTGGAAGGTGCTAGTCAAGTAGTAACCACTTTATACTTAGTTTATTATCAGTTATCATTATGAGAAAAGACCCTATCGAGTCTCAGTAGCTTCAATTTATAAAAAATTCTGTGTTCCACCTTTTCTGCTAATACTAACCAATAACATTAAGTTTCAAAAGTAAAAATAATTAGGAATATCCTAACTTTAGAAATGTTGTTCTCCTGATATGAACTTAATAACTTCTGTACAAAGAACTATTGGGAAGGTCACACAAGAGATATGACCCAAGCTTAAAAGGAAAAATACACCAAGGATACATTGATATAAAACTTGGAATCTAGTAAGAAAGGAAAAAGGAAAGTGGTATATTCTTGAATTAATGACAGATTGTTGGAAGAGATTATACAAACTTTTTTTAAAAAAAAATGCCTTTTAGCAAATACTAAAACCTGCAAAATGGCACTTATGCCGATTATTCTGGAGAATAAACAGATTACATAAGATTTTGTCAGGTGACAAATGTACATAATTCTACATTTGTTAATTCTAGTGCTTGAGATGTTATATAAAGAGAAAAGTCATAAATGGTATTTTTTAGAAAATTCTATTTACTCTATTATTTGAGAATTTTATTTGGAATATAATGCCCTCATCTAATTTCTGAGAAAAATATTAAAGTCTGTCAATAGAATAAGGCTAATATGGGGCCTGAGTATTTTCAGGGTCATTTAATGTTAAAATTCTGTCTGTAAACCAAAGTCATTTAACATAAATTTTGGATAACTATTAGCATATAGTTTAAGATTTTATTTCTCTGCTATATACAAGTTAATATGGGAGTCTAAAATGCAAAAAAAAGTGAAAACACCAGTGTTCCTTATACTAATCTAAGCTAGCACTCTTCCTTGTAACTAACTGAACATTGAGTATTTTACTAATGAAATTATGAAAGAGACTGAACTCGCTAAAATAAAGCCTTTCGCAAGTAAAATCTGACAGTTAAAAAAAAAAATTGATTCTCTTGACATAGATCAAGAGGACTTTTTCTTTTGAAGCCTGTAAAGTTAGAGAACAGCCACATAAGGATTAGAAAATGAGTAAACTGAGAGATATAAAAGTAGTTTTTCAGTAAACTTATGAAATGTGAAATTTTTGAAACTATAATGACTATTACAGGCTTTTTCTAGACCTTAATTAGTTGCTATAAAAAGATGATAATCTGGCTAATGAGAAGTGGAGTACTATAGGGAATTTGGTCTGAACGTTTAACCAGTGTCTAGAATTTATCAGTAGAAATAGTTAAACCATTCTCAACTTTGTTTTTGAATTCTTGGCCTTTTCAAAAAATGTCCATTAAACTTTCATAATTTTGCCACCATCATTAAAAGTAGCCGCCTCTTAGTTTAAATGGATTGTATTCTTCTGGCTTTTTAAAGCAAAATTTTAAAGATATTTATTGTTTATTGTTACTTGGAAATAGAAAGTTTTTTCCCCAATGACTTATCCCTTTGGAAATTTTTTAAATTACATGTTTGATACCTCATTGGTACATAAACAATACAATATATTAACACTTCTATTCTGACCTACTGTGTAATTGTTAGAAAGAGGTATAAAATTAATATATTGACCTTTATATTCTGCACAGACCACTTGCTACCTCATTCGAAGGCCGACATGGCAGTGTGCGCTATTGGGTGAAAGCCGAATTGCACAGGCCTTGGCTACTACCAGTAAAATTAAAGAAGGAATTTACAGTCTTTGAGCATATAGATATCAACACTCCTTCATTACTGGTAAGAATTGACTGAATTATTCATTCTTTGTTTTTGGCATATAAATATTAAAGAATAATCAATCACCTAAACTATGCAGTTGTCATAATTTAAAAATACTGGTTTTCTTTTAAAATTTCATAAATATACATTTTCTTAAATACAGTCAAGAACACTGAAATTAATGAAAAATATGCTCATATTTTTGACATTGTAGTACCTTTAAGTAAATATGAAACTAAGACCAGTATATGATGTGAAGTATCTCTTACTCACAATATGAGTAACAAAAGCCATAACAAAAAACAGATCTGGTCCTTGGATGATTTGAGTGGAATAAGGACAGTAGTATCTTTTTTTGTAATACAATATCACTTAACTTGACAATATCATAATCTAAAATTTGTACTATACTTTGTTATTCCAATAGAGGGATAGTTGTCAAATAATGGGGAATCATTTGTTTTATAAAAAAACTTAACTTCCTTTTTTAAAAGAATCTATTTTTAATTGCATTTGTCTGAGAATAAATCAAATTTGACTTAAAAGTTTATTCGGTTTAAACAAATGATAACATCTTTAAAGCAAATAAGAAATGGGCATTTTCCTTTTTTACATATTTTTTTTTTATTCTCAAAGAAAGATGTTAACATTTGGAATTATAGTCAGATTGCTTTCTGTGCTGCCTTTTTAAGGCAGTTTAAATGGAATGTGGAAAGGGTTTTTTTTATTTGGTTGGTTTTTAATTACTGTATTTGTAAATAGTGTGAACTAAAAAACTGTTTATGGGAAAGGCTGTATACGCTTTACTTTTTTTTTCTAATTGAATGGAAATTTATATAAAAATAAAAGTAATGGTATAATTCAAAACCATCGGTTAGTTAAAAAATAAGTATATCTGGATACAAAAAAAAAGCAAAACCAGTTTTAATTTTCAATTTTCCACAAATTTAGGGTTATATTTTAAAATATTCTGGTATTGATTGTACTAATCCATACACTGACCTTTTTCTCTAAATTGTTTTCTTACAGTCACCCCAAGCAGGCACAAAAGAAAAGACACTCTGTTGCTGGTTCTGTACCTCAGGCCCAATATCCTTAAGTGCCAAAATTGAAAGGAAGGGCTATACCCCAGGTATGTATGAGGTAGATTCCCACAAAAAACTCTCTTCACTTAGCTTTTGTGGATAAATTTATAATATGACTATTAAATATCAACATAATGTAGTATTCTTTTGTGAAATAACAAATTGTGCTTTTCCATTTGATTTTTTCACAAAGTAGAATGTAGTTTCCTTTTTCAAATAGCTACTGATTAGTTCATTTCTATGACTCTTAAGTTATTTGCAGTTCCTGGGATACCTTTTCGTGCATGTTAGTTGCTCTTTCTTTAGCTTTAAGAATCTTGATTTCTTGGCCGGGCGCGGTGGCTCAAGCCTGTAATCCCAGCA
>NW_012115488.1:10023951-10062142 GCF_000951035.1 Colobus angolensis palliatus | reverse complement strand
ATCGCGCCACTGCACTCCAGCCTGGGCGACAGAGTGAGACTCCGTCTCGAAGAAGGAGGAGGAGGAGGAGGAGGAAGAGGAAGAAGAAGAAGAAAAAGAAGAAGAAGAAGAAACAATGATATCAGCTTAAGGCAGGAGAATGGCGTAAACCCGGGAGGCGGAGCTTGTAGTGAGCTGAGATCTGGCCACTGCACTCCAGCCTGGGCGACAGAGTGAGACTCCGTCTCGAAAAAAAAAAAAAAGAAATCAAGATTCTTGTATATCTGGATACAAAAAAAAAGCAAAATCAAGATTTTTTTTTTTTCTAACAGTAGATATGTATATATTTTTCCCTCTCTAGGTGAATCAATTCAGATATTTGCTGAGATTGAGAACTGCTCTTCCCGAATGGTGGTGCCAAAGGCAGCCATTTACCAAACACAGGCCTTCTATGCCAAAGGGAAAATGAAGGAAGTAAAACAGCTTGTGGCTAATTTGCGTGGGGAATCCTTATCATCTGGAAAGACAGAGACGTGGAATGGCAAGTTGCTGAAAATTCCACCAGTTTCTCCCTCTATCCTCGACTGTAGTATAATCCGTGTGGAATATTCACTAATGGTATGTACACATTTAAGAGGTTTTTTTCCTTTCTTTTTTCTTTTTTGAAATACCTGTCACCCAGGCTGGAGTGCCATGGCACAGTCTCAGCTCTGCTGCAGCCTCTGCTTTCTGGGCTCCAGTGGTCCTCCCACCTCAGCCTCCCAAGTAGCTGGGACTACAGGTGTGCCTGTAGCCAGGCCTGGATAATTTTTGTATTTTTTGTAGTGATCGAGTTTCACCATGTCGCCCAGGTTGGTCTTGAACTCCTGGGCTCAAGTGATCCACCCACCATGGCCTCCCAAAGTGTTGGAATTAGAGGCTGAGCCACAGTGCCTGGCCCAAGAAGTCTTTGGTGTTTTGTTTTGTTTTGTTTTTAATCTTAAAGTTATGGAGACATAATTTTGTCTTACATCCAGGTTTTTTAATTCCATATATAGTGACATATGAAATACATAACTCTTTATATAGTTTGACTTATAATTATACCTTATATGTAAATGTACTATACAGAATTATACATAAAAGAGAAACTTTTCATGTATGTAAGATAAAAAATGAAGTAAATGGGGGTTTCAAATAACATTAAAATTGGTTATTAGTGTTTGAAAAAGATATCATACTTGGCATTCTAAATGTAATATTTATTTGCAATGTTTAGGTATATGTGGATATTCCTGGAGCTATGGATTTATTTCTTAATTTGCCACTTGTCATCGGTACCATTCCTCTACATCCATTTGGTAGCAGAACCTCAAGTGTAAGCAGTCAGTGTAGCATGAATATGAACTGGCTCAGTTTATCACTTCCTGAAAGACCTGAAGGTAATTTGATAATACATATCTAAGCTTAATCTCTTACTATTATTATCAAGAAAAGTATTTTGCTTCTGATATTTTATGACCCTAGATGAACGTAATCTTCCCCTAAAGAAAGTAGATGTGCCCCTAATATTCAGTTTTGATTATATGTCTTCATAGTTTTAATCACCAAACAAATAATGATTATTTTACCTTGACATTGCTTTTTAATACCTACTATTTTGTGTATTTTGACATGCATAAGAACATGCTGTTCGAATTGCGTGTATCTTTTTCCTTCAGCACCACCCAGCTATGCAGAAGTGGTAACAGAGGAACAAAGGCGGAACAATCTTGCACCAGTGAATGCTTGTGATGACTTTGAGAGAGCACTTCAAGGACCACTGTTTGCATATATCCAGGAGTTTCGGTTCTTGCCTCCGCCTCTTTATTCAGAGGTAAGTACCTACTCCTTAAGTATGAAATGAACTGGCTGTCTTGGGAAATAGCATTGCAGGCATTTTTTTAAAAATGTAATTAGATCTTGATTATCATGATAATAACAGAACAAATAATTTAAAACGACAGAGTAAAAGTTAAGATTAAGGTCATCGGTATTTACTAAGTTTGAGACAGGTAGGACTGTTCACTTATTAGGGAATTAATTAAGATAATGATCTAACCTCATGTTGAATTACTAATTTTTTTTTCTCTTAAACTTGTATCTTGAGACACATTTTTTGAAGGAAGAATTTTGTATATCCAAGCATCAATAGGAAGAACTGGCATTTTGCAAACACTGATTAAATAGCTAGAATTTATCTTTATCTTTTTTTTTTTATTTTTTATTTTTTTTGGGACGGAGTCTTGCTCTGTCGCCCGGGCTGGAGTGCGGTGGCCGGATCTCAGCTCACTGCAAGCTCCGCCTCCCAGGTTTACGCCATTCTCCTGCCTCAGCCTCCGGAGTAGCTGGGACTACAGGCGCCCGCCACCTCGCCCGGCTAGTTTTTTGTATTTTTAGTAGAGACGGGGTTTCACCGGGTTAGCCAGGATGGTCTCGATCTCCTGACCTCGTGATCCGCCCGTCTCGGCCTCCCAAAGTGCTAGGATTACAGGCTTGAGCCACCGCACCCGGCCATGATTCTTTTCCAATTCTTGCATATTTTGACATTCTTAGTCATAAGAAATAATGTATTTGTGGTAGCATCTTAAAACAACATTCCCACATGGTTAGACTATTTTCATTTATCTCATATCGGTGGCAGCTAAGCACTTAAATGTAAATAAAACATGGCCCTTAGGAGAAGACCACAGACTACTGAGGAAAACAAGCTAAGAAGCAAAATATTACATAATAATGTGTTAAAATGCACAGCTCATTTGAGGAGCAGCTTATTGGGTCTTGGGAATCAGGTGGGGCTTCTTGAAAAGGTGACTGTTAAGCTGAATTTTGAAGAATGAGTAGTCCTCAAAAGGCAGGAAGAACAGTATATGTAAAGACGAGGAGTAAGTAGGTAGGGTATCCAGCAATTTCACGATATTTCAGAGTGACTTTAGCCACTAGTACACATTTTTAAGGGGTTTTGGAGTTGGTTTTGATACCAAAATAATTCTGTAAATTACTAGAATCAGGTTTTTCTTTTGGTTACTGTAATTTACATAGCTGTTTTACACTGAAATACTACTCCCAAATTAAACATCAGGGGGATGGTTCATCAAATTTCTCTCTTTTTTTTTTAAAACACCATAACTGGAAGGGTCAGTTTTCCTTTGGATGCAATAATATGAGATCTTCTTCATTCATTGATTATAGAATATTCAGAATTCTTGATGAGACATAATTTTTTTCTATCTATTTCCTAATACATAAAATTTCTGTTAGATGCTAAAAGTGTTCTGTCACTTGCTACAGATTTTGTCATTACATTTTTACTTGGACATTTCTGTTTTGCTTATTATAAGTCAGTCATTTCTGGCTTGATTTGAGGCTCCCTGGCTGTCCAAGGAGGCATTTTAAAAAGAATGGCAATGTAAGTATAGTTCACTTTTAAGCAATTTGTGGGAAAATTCTGCCTCCTTTTAAAAAGCACGAAAGATAATTTGCGACTTTTAAAACCCTAAAATATGTTCAGGGTGTGATTTAACTGAGAGTTATTTGACTTTTTTCCTTCAAAAGTGTGTTTTACCTAAAGCTTCTGAGGCAATTTGGGTTGTTCCACATTTAAAATGCAAGTGGATGGGTCTCATCCAAAAGCTCTTTCAGTAAAAAATGTATTAAACCCAACAATTTGCTTTTCTGTGACCATTCTTTTTGTACCTGAGAAGCAACTTTTCATTAAAAATATATACATATGAGGCCGGGCGCGGTGGCTCAAGCCTGTAATCCCAGCACTTTGGGAGGCCGAGACGGGTGGATCACGAGGTCAGGAGATCGAGACCATCCTGGCTAACATGGTGAAACCCCGTCTCTACTAAAAATACAAAAAACTAGCCAGGCGAGGTGGCGGGCGCCTGTAGTCCCAGCTACTCCGGAGGCTGAGGCAGGAGAATGGCGTAAACCCGGGAGGCAGAGCTTGCAGTGAGCTGAGATGCGGCCACTGCACTCCAGCCTGGGCGACAGAGCAAGACTCCGTCTCAAAATAAATAAAAAATAAAAAATAAAAATAAAAATATATACATATGAAAGCCACTCCAAAGATAAAGAAGGTGAGAGGAAACCTCTTGAGTATTTTGGGTTCAGCAGTTTTACCTCCTGATACACACACTGCATTTTTGGCCATCTCTGGAGTTTTACACCCATGAGTTATTACCTCACATAAGCACATTGTTTATGTGAGTAAACAAATTGTTTGCATATTGTATAAACAAAGAGAATTGTTTACACAATTTCATTTTTCCAAAGTCAGAGGAAGCAATGAGTTAACTTTTTTGTAGAAGGATGAAAAGGGGTACTTTACAAAAGGAGATGATTGCTATGAAGATATTCTACATTGTGTATTTAGGTCTTAATTAAGTACTACTAAAGTACTGAGCAAGTCTTCTTTCAATGATAAAATTTTACTGTTAATTTTTGTGAAATAGGGGACTATTCAGACATACCTTTATAAATCTTGTTAATCCAGTAATTAAATATCAGGTACTTTATAGGTACCAGCACCCTTTCCTCCCCACATAGCATTTCAGATATGAAAAGAGAATAATTGGATACAATATGCTATAATTGGATACAATATGCTAACAAGCTGTGTATGCTCTCTCTGATTACATTTCTTGACTAGTATTCAGAATTGTAGTCATTTGCTGCATTCTTCCTAGACCTCATGAAATAACTCTGTAAACTTTTTTCTCATTTCTTTCTAGATTGATCCAAATCCTGATCAGTCAGCAGATGATAGACCATCCTGCCCCTCTCGTTGAAGGAACACTTGGTTGAATCAAGTTGATGTGGGTTCCGAACTGTATCTCTTCCGGCTGAGGACAGAGAAGTATCTTGGAGACACGTTTCAGAGGAAGTGGAATTGCTTTTGCCCAGAAAAATGGCGAATACATGAAACAACCAGTGATCATGCTTTAGAAGCCTACAGCAACATTCTGGGACTGCTCCAACATGCTTGAAGATCTAAGCTTTTCTCTTTTAAAATTGGCACATACTCAGAGCAGTCTTCTTAGCCTATGGTCGTACGTGTCAAGACACCACGTTGTAAAGAGGGATGATTTCCTTCTTTTGATTTGAAAATTTGCACATGCTCAATGCTTACATTGTGCGGTTCAATGTCACTACAGCTTTTTTTTTTTTTTTTTTTTTTTTCCTATTTTTGCCAGACTCTTGATACTCTTAAAACTTGTTTGTGGTCAGCACAACAAGGAACAAAAGAAAGCTTTGAAAAAACTTTAACATGAAAAAACGCACTGACATTTTTTTTTTAATTTAATATAGCCTGGACTTTACCTGCGTATGCACATGCTCAGAATTGTCCTACTAGGCTGACCATGTATCACCTCTTCAGCTTGGATCCAGTTGTGGATTTATTTACAAACATCAAATGCCTTCAAGCCAATCCTTTTTGCTGTATGTTTTGCAGCCTACTGTAGTAGATACGCAACAGATAATGTGGGGAAAAAGAGATGAGAGGAGGAAGCTAATAAGAGACTGTCAAGATTGTATACCTTCTTGGTTTCTTTTAAAAATTTGTTGCCTTTCTACTATTACAGCAAAGCAGCATTTTGTTACTGACTGCCTAAAATCACTTAATCTCAGGTGAACGCATCACTTGCCAAACTGTTGGAATGCTATTTGTGTTTTGTTGCACTGTTTTTTTTTGTTTGTTCGTTTATTTGGTTGGCTTTTTGGAGAGGGAAATTTGGAAACGGGACATACACAAAAGTTATAACCCACCCACATTCCCTTTTTATCATGACATGCAAGAAGAAACTAGCTGAGCTAAGAATGGAGTGAAGAAAGGCAGTATGGCAGGCACCAGCAAAGAGTTGAGGGCTGTTGCTCTTAAAAATTATTTTTATTATTATTATTTTAAAAGTATGGAAGTTTTCCATTCACTGGGGAAAGGAGGGAAAAGTGCATTTATTTTTATACAGAGTTACTTAATTACCTCCAAAACACATATGTTGGAAATCGTTTTTGCTGGTGCAAAGTATATTAATGAGCAGGAATACATATATTAAGGTTATGATTAGAGAGCTCAATTTGTATCTTTGCTATCTTGCTCAAGCTTGATATAGCATGAAAACTCAACTTTATTCCAAAAGTATATAACTTCAAAATTTAAAATACTAGAACGTTTGCTGTGATAAATCTTTTGTATTTTTGTGTTTTTCTAATGAGAATACTGTTTTTCATTACCTAAAGAACAATTTGCTAAACATGAGAAATCACTCACTTTGATCATGTATAGATTACATAGGAAGAACAATCACATCAGTAAATTATAGTTTATATTAAAGGTAATTTTCTGTTGGCTCATAACAAATATACCAGCATTCATGATAGCATTTCAGCATTTTCCAAGGTACCAAGTGTACTTATTTTGTTGTTGTTGTTGTTGTTGTATTTTAGAAGGAATTCAGCTCTGATGTTTTTAAAGAAAACCAGCATCTCTGATGTTGCAACATACGTGTAAAATGGGTGTTACATCTATCCTGCCATTTAACCCCACAGTTAATAAAGTGGCTGAAAATAATAGTAGCTCTGGCTTGGTGCTTGACCTGGTTAAATACTGTCTTAAAGCTCATACAAAACAAATAGGCTTTTCCATAAGTGGCCTTTAAGAAAACATGGAAGACAATTCATGTTTGAAAAATGCTGACAGGGTGAAGAAAGCCCAGTGTAAAAATGAATCGCGTTTTAAGTGATTCGGTTAAAGGGTTTGGGCTCCCGTAGCAAACTAATACTAGATAATAAGGAAATGGGGGTGAAGTATTTTTTTATTGTTAAATCATTTTGTGAATGTCCCCCTCAAAAAAAAGCTAATGGAATATTTGGCATAAAGGGCATTTGGTGGTTTTTTTTTTGTTTTGGGGGGATTGTCAGAAAATCCCTTTTCTCTCTTATGTCTGACTAGGGAACAATTGTTGATATGCATAGCATTGGAATACTTGTCATTATATACTCTTACAAATGACACATGAAGCAAGAATGACCAATATTCTGATAATTGGCACTGGATCACAAAATGTGATAAAACTTTAAAATGTATAAAACTTTATCAAATAAAGTTTTATTTTCCCCATTAAAAAGTATTTCTTTAGAGGCATTACTTTTTCAAAAATATTGGTCAATTCCTGACATAAGATGTGAGGTTCACAGTTGTATTCCAGTATTCAAGATAGATTCCTGATTTTTCAATTAGGAAAAGTAAAATCCAAAATGTTAGCAAAACAAAGTGCAATATTAAATGTTTGCTTTATAGATTATATTCTATGGCTGTTTGTAATTTCTCTTTTTTTCCTTTTTTATTTGGTGCTGAATATGTTCTTGTAGGCTCTGTTTTAAGAAAACAATATGTGGGAAATGATTTAATTTTTCCTATTGCTCTTCCTTGTGGAAAATAAAGTGTTTTTTTTTTTTCTGTTTTGTATAATTGTTTGGAGATTTATTTGAATCTTGATCATATTAGTAACTCACCATACATGCACATACATTAAACTGTTATAATTAAACTCTATTTTAAGCCATTCTGGGTAAGAATTATATCTAGGTCTGTACTAAAGAAAATTACTGACCAACTCTTAGGCTAAAGCAGTCCTCTTGTCTCAGCCTGCCAAGTAGCTAGGACTATAGGTGCACACCACCACACCCAGCTAATTTTCTAATTTTTTTGTAGTCGTGGTCTCACTATGTTACCCAAGCGGATCTCAAACTCCTGGCCTCAAGCAGTCCTCCCAACTTGGCTTCCCAAAGCACTGGGATGATAGGCGTGAGACACCATGTCCAGACTCTAAATTTCAGTCTTAAATATGAAGCAAACTTAACCAGGTAAAATAATTCACTTACAGGCACCAATTCCTTCTCACTGTGTTGTGTTGAAATTACCAGTATTTCAAGAGTACATAAACATAACATAGTTACATTTTTTTTTGTTTTTAAGAGTGTGTCTCACTTCATCGCCCAGGCTGCAGTGCAGTAGCAGGATCTCGGCTCACTTCAGCCTTGACTTCCCAGGTTCAAGCAATCCTCCTGCCTCAGACCCCCTCAGTAGCTGAGACTACAGGCATACCCCACCATGCCCAGCTAATTTTTGTGTTTTTTGTAAAGATGAGATTTTGCCATGTTGCCCAGGCTAGTCTCAAAGTCCTGGACTCAAGTGATCCACCCCACTTGGCCTCCAAAGTGCTAGGATTACAGGCGCAAACCACCACACCTGGCCTAAAGGTTACATTTATTTCTAATTTTTGAAGAATATCTCTAAATTTCTTTCAATTTTAAAAACAGTGAATATTCTTTGTCTTAAAAGAATCAATTTTACAGTGTGTGATAACCTTAGAAGTACTTTTGGAGTCACATCTAGAATTTTTCTAAATGTGTTTATACATTCATGCATGAGTTATCAAGTTGTATATGGGCCTTACTATATGATTCTCCAATATTTCTTCCCAAATATATATTCACATACGAAGTATGTTACCAAGAGGCATCTAGACATACACTTTGGGTTTTTTTTGTTTTGTTTTTTGAGACAGGGTCTTGCGCTTTTGCCCAGGCTGGAGTGCAGTGATATGATCACAGCTCACTACCTCCCGGGCTCAAGAGACCCTCCCACTTCAGCCTCCCCAGTAGCTGGTACTACAGGCACGTGCCACTATGCCTGCTAATTTTTTTTTTTTAATGTTTGTAGAGCTGGTATCTTGCTATGTTGCCCAGGCTGGTCTCAAATTCCTGGTCTCAAGCAATCCTGCTGACCTCCCAAAGTGTTGAGATTACAGGCAAGAGCCACAGAGCCTGGCATAGACATACAAATGTATACCTTTTGTATACATTTATAGCCACTTAATTTTAGGAAATACTGTCATCCTTTTCATTCAACAGAAGCCAGTGATAACATAATAAAGTCTTAATACATTAAGGAATAACAAGCCAGGCCCGTAATCCCAGCACCTCTGGAGACTGAGGTGTGAATCTGCTGAGGTCAGGAGTTCAAGACCAGCTGGGCCAACATGGGAAAACCCCATCTCTACTAAAAATACAAAAATTAGCCGGGCGTGCATGCGCCTGTAATCCTAGCTACTCAGAAGGCTGAGGCACAAGAATCACTTGAACCCGGGAGGAAGAGGCTGCAGTGAGCTAAGATCATACCACTGTACTCCAGCCTAGGTGACAGAGTGAGACTCTGTCTAAAAATAAATAAATAAATAAATAATAAGGAATAACAATGACAGTGTGGAAGAGGGGACTTGTAGAATGAGAAGGGTAGACCTAGGTTCTGGGTTCAGCTCTTTAGACGGAGCATAGAACAAAATGCAAGTTGATTTCCTCATCTACAAAGTGGAAAAGTAGCTACCCAAGGTCATTTTCACCACTGGAGGTGTGAGCTTATACTTCTTTTTTTTTTCCAAGACTGGGTCTCTATCCTCCTGCCTCAGCCTCCAGATTAGCTAGCACCACAGGCATGTGCCACCATGCCCAGCTAGTGTTTTATAGAGACAAGAGTCCTGCTTTGTTGTCCAGATTGGCCTTAAACTCCTGGTCTCAGGTGATCCTCCCCCTTCAGCCTCCCAAAGCGTTTAAGTAAGAAGATAATGCTTTTACATGATCTTCTAAGTACATATCTACACATCTTTTAAGTAAGAAGATAATGCTGTAAATCAGTTATATTGGACAGTCACCACATTGCTTCTAAGACTGTATTAGAATACTTATAGACGTTGAGTTCAGCACACGTCCCTTAGGTTACATAAGAGCATGAATTATCTTCTGCTTTTGTATTAACTCAACTACACTTTGATCAAAGTCTTATTGCCATTAGTTACAATTTGTTGAATGGCTGAACTTGGTATATTTACCAGTACTTTTGGTTGTAGGATAGGGAGAAATTCAGACTTGCTTAAGAAAAAACTGAATATATTAACTTGTAATTCCAGGAATAAAATATATTAAACACATCTGAATCCAGGAATCCAAATAATGCCCCGGGGACATACTTTTTTATTGCTTCATCTTATCCCTTTTTATATTGGCCTTATTCTTTCATATTAGCCTTACTTTTTCATGTTAGATAGACCAGGAAAGATGACCCCTTTTATACTTGAAGGATGACATACCACCTAGAGTCCCAAAATCACTTTTTTTTTTTCTTTTTGAGTCAAGGTCTGGCTCTGCCACCCAGGCTGGATGGAAATGGTGCAATCTCCGCTCATCGCAACCTCCACCATCTCACAGGCTCAAACCATCCTCCCACCTCAGCCTCCCAAGTAGCACCACCACACCAGCTAATTTTTGTATATTTGGTCGAGATGGGGTTTTGCCATGTTGCCCGGCCTGGTTCTGAACCCCTGACCTCAAGCAATCTTCCCTCCTGGCCTCCCAAAGTGTTAAGATTACAGGCATGAACCACCGTATCTGGCAACAAAATCACTTCTTAAGAGAGATTGTGATTGGCCAACACCTGGGTCATATTTTATACCACATAAAATGGGTTTCTCAGTAGAAAGAGTTCTGTTTCCAGAAAGGACAAAGTGATTACTACATTCTTGCTATTTCGAGTGATGTCCAAACCAGCAGCAATGGCATCCCACAGAAGCTCATTAGAAAAATCAACTGTCAAGATCTACCCTAGAACACTGACCCACATGACCCAGATGACATTTTTGAGATAGAACTTTGTAACTACTGAGTCAGTAGGCAGTTATACTTTCAGGATTTTTTTTTTTTTTTTTTGAGAAAGAGTCTAACTCTGTTGCCCAGGCTAAAGTGCAGTGGCACAATCTCAGCTCCCTGCAACCTCTGCCTCCTGGGTTCAAGTGATTCTCCTGCCTCAGCCTCCCCAGTAGCTGGGATTAGAGGTGCGCACTGCCATGCCTGGCTAATTTTTGTATTTTTAGTAGAGACAGAGTTTCGCCATGTTGACCAGGCTGGTTTCGAACTCCAGACCTCATGTGATCTGCCCACCTCGGCCTCCCAAAGTGCTGGGATTACAAGCGTGAGCCACCATGCCCAGTCTTACCTTTGGAATTTTTATGTCAGCAATCAACATTTCTCAAAACTTCCATGACAAAATAATGACATAATTCTACCTTTTAATTTTTTGATATCAAAGTCAATACAGAAGGGAGACAAATGTTTCCAACTAGACAAAACTTTATTAATACAGTTTATTTTGACTTTTGAGAAATATAATCTGCAATATTTAACAAAAAAAACTGAGAAAAATAATGAGGAAATGAAATGAATGAATGAACATGGAAGGATCACTGCAAATCCAAGAGAACTAGTGTTTTGAAAATCCAAAGGTATGTCTACCTGGAAATGGAACCAGTATCACTGTATTTGACTGTTGGACAGCATAAAGTTAAACATATAAGGAAAGAAAATTTTTTGAACCACCTTCGCAAATACCAACTTAAATGATGTCAAGATAGATGTCAAGATAGTATATCTTGACATAGCAAAAAAGCAATAAAGTTGCTTTGGAATAGTTTCTAGCATTTACATGTCAAAAATATATATCCTAACGTTATTCAAGAAAACAAATGTTTACGACATTTATATTATGAATCTCTAACACAGCATAGCTAATTCTAACTGGAAATGGATTTTTGCTACTTCTGAATTCAAGACCTAGATAAGTTCTCACATCAATTTCCTGTCCAAATAATAATTATTACTTCTGGCATTGGTAGGTCTCTGGGGAAGTTAATAAGACAGTAAGTTAGAACATAACTTTGTATAATTTGGAAGTCTGTTTACTAGTTACGTAGAACAGTCTTACCAGTGAATAGAAGGAAATGAGAGATTAAAATATACTCTCTTAATTTTTAACCTTAAAAAATGATGTTAATTTCACCAATTCATGGGTGCAGTGGCTCACACCTGTAATCCCAACACTTTAAGAGGCTGAGGAGAGAGGACTGCTTGAGCCCAGGAGTTCAAGACCAGCCTGGGCAACACGCAGAAACTCTGTCTCTACCAAAAACGCAAAAATTAGCCAGGCATTGTGGCTAATTTTACTTGTGGTCCCAGCTACCTGGGATTCTGAGGTAGGAGAATCACCTGAGCCCTGGGAGGTGGAGTCTGCAGTGAGCCATGATCATGCCACTGCACTCCAGCCTGGGCAACAGAGTAAGATCCTGTCTCAGAAAACAAACACAGTTCACCAACTCATAGATCTAACAGTGATGATAAAAGTAATGATAGTCAAAGTATTATGCACTAATTATTTTAGATAATGTGAATTTTTGCCAAAGGAAAAGCTGTTCGATTCTTATAGAATATAGGAATTTATACTTATTAGGTAATTTTTGTCAAATTAATTTACAACTTAATAAGAGAAAGGCAAATTATTAGAATAAGCAGTCAGGAGGATCTGGTTTATTTGCTTTTTTTTGGTTTTGTTTTTTTTTTGCTTTTTTTTAGGAAAATTCCACATTTCCACCTTCTAGTACAAGGCACACTTTTATAATCCAGACAGCTTGACAAGTCTGAATCCCAAAGAATAGTATTAAGATGGCTAGAATAAAAGGAAAACAGCAAGAAACTAAGATAACAGCACACGCATCATGCAAACTAATAGTATGCTGGTAGCCTATGAATGCATATACAGAACCTACGGCAATAAAATCATACATGCTTTCTTCTCTAGTCTGTCAATTCCAAATACAAAAGAAGAGAAGATGTTACGTTCCCTCTCTTTCACCATTCTTCCTCCCATTTGGAAAGCCAATTCTAGAAATCCTTCGTGAGGAAAAGCCATAGGAATCCATGCTGTATAATGGAAGCCACGGACAAATGCCCCAGGCTGGTGAGCTTTCATGAGTCTTGAGCAAACTGATCAGTAGACTGATCAGGAAAATCCCAATAAATTCTCTCATTGACTTGCTCCCTAGGTTAGTTTCCTGTGGCTGCTATAACAAATCACCACAAAGCTTAGAAAAATAGAAATTTATTCTCCCACAGTTCTGGAGACTAGAGGTGGCAAAAACAAGATATTGGCAGGACCATATTCCTCTGAATCCTGTAGGGAAAAAATATTTGCTTGCTTCTCCTAGCTTCTGGTGGTGCCTGATGTTATAGTTTGGATGTTCAGCCCCTGCAAATCTCATGCTGAAATGTGATTAGTGTTAGAAGCCGAGCCCAACCGGAGGTGTTTGGGTCACAGAGGCAGATCCCTCAAGAATGGCTTGGTGCCTTCCCCAAGGTAATAAGTGAGTTTTCATTCTATTAGTCCGTGGGAGATCTGGTTGATAAAAAGAGTCTGGCACCTCCCTCTCCCATCACTCTCTTGCTCCTTCTTTCACTATGCTTGCCATTTGCCTTCCACTATGACTGAAAGCTTCCTAAGGCCCTCATCAGAAACAGATGCTGGTTGCATGCCTTTTGTACAGCCTGCAGAACAATGAGCCCAATAAACCTCTTTTCTTTGTAAATTACCCAGCCTCGGGTATTCCTTTTTTCTTTTTTTTTCTTTCTTTACTTTATTTCTTTTTTAAAAATACGGAGTCTGGCTCTGTCACCCAGGCTGGAGTGCACTGGCACAATTATAGCTCACTCACTGCAGCCCTGCAGACTCAATCTCCTGGGCTCAACTGATCCTTCTGCTTCAGCCTTCCCAGTAGCTGGAACTCCAGGTGTGTGCCACCATACTCAGCTATTTTTTTTTTTTTAGAAACAGTGTCTCATTATGCTGTGCAGGCTGGCCTCGAAATCCTGCCCTCAAGCAATCCTCTCACCTCGGCCTCCCAAAGTGCTGGGATTACAGGCACAAGCTTCCATTCCCAGCCAATATTCCTTTATAGCAACACAAAGTGGACTAACAGCTGGCAATCCTTGGCATCTCTTGGTTTGTAACTGCATCACTCCAAAGTCCACCTCCATTGTTTTAGGGTCATCTTCTCCTTGTGTATCTCCATCTCTCCATATGGCTTCCTTCTCCCTGTGTCTCTTTCTTTATAAGGATACCAGTCATATTGGATTAAGGGCCTACCCTACTGTAGCATGACTTCATATCAACTAATCACATCTACAATGACTCTATTTCCAAATAAGGCCACATTCTGAGGTATTAGGGGTTAGGGCTTCAATATTTCTTTTTGGAGGATATAATTCAGCCCATAGCACTCTCCTTCTCTCCCCAAAATAGAACATGATAACTGTATAGTATCCATAAGGAAGAGCTTCCTGTTTAGAGTAAATATAGTGAGCTATTCCTAACTTTACAGAGCAGACTCAATCCTGAAATGTAAAATCAATAGAGATTAAAGGAAACTATTTTTTTTCTAGACACTGGTACTGTGGTGGGTGAGTACTCAAAATAGGAGATAACTAACCTGAGTTCTGTGTCACTAATCATCAGAGAAATGAAAAACAAAACCACAATGAGATTGAATGTGGTTTTCGTTGTGGGGAAAAAAAGAAAAAAACCACAATGAGATATCATCTCACATCAGGCAGAAAGGCTATTATTAGAAAGTCAAAAAATAACAGATGCTGGCGAGGTTGCAGAGCCAAGGAAAACACTGTTGGTGGGAATGTCAATTAGTCCAGCCACTGTGGAAAGCAGATTGGAGATTTCTTAAAGAACTGAAAATAGAATTTCCATTCAACCAACAATCTATTGCTGTATACATACCCAAAGGGAAAGAAATCATTCTACCAAAAAGACACCTGCACTCACTTGTTTATAACAGCACTATTCACAATAGCAAAGACATGGTATCAACTTAGGTGCCCATCAGTAGCAAATTAAATAAAGAAAATCTGGTTCATCTACACAGTGGAACACTATGCAGCCATAAAAAAGAATTAAATCATGTCCTTTGTAGCAACATGAATGCAGTTGGAGGCCTTTATCCTAAGCAAATTAACACAGAAAGAGAAAAGCAAACACTGCATGTTCTCACTTATAGGTAGGAGTTAAACACTGGGTACAAAGGACGTAACGATAGCAATAACAGACACTAGGGACTCCAAAAGGTGGGTGCGGGAAGGGTTGAAAAACCACCTATTGGGTGCTATGTTTTCTTTTGGGTAATGAGATCAATTGAAGCCCAAACCTCAGTTATATGCAATGTACTCCTGTAACAAACCTGTACATGTACCCCCTGGGTCTAAAATTTAAAAAAGAAAGAAAGAAAGAAATCTAAATTCTGGTCCACATCCACTAAGTGGCCCAATGAACTTGAACAAGTGATTTAAGTTCTCTGGGGGCCCCATTTCCTGTTTCCTAATCTATAAAACAAAGACCCTTCCAGCAATATCTTTCTACTTAGAGTGCCTGATACAATGGAGTTAAAATACCATAGCCTTGTATCCAGGCTTTAAGATTTCATATTATTGTAACATTCATAATTTCCCTAGATTTTAACCAATATCACAGCTTAAAACTTGCACAATTTAACCCCAGTCACCTAATGGATAAGGCACTGGCTTAAAATATTAATTAATTAATTAATTTAAAAATAAAAAATAATTGAATAGAATAAAAAATTGAAATTAAAAATTTTTTAAAGTTAAGAAAAAATAATTTAAAATTTTTAATAAAATAAGTAATAAAAAAGTAAAAAAGTAAACACATAAAAATAAATTAAAAATTAAAGCAAAAACTTATACAATTTCATTTTACTCTAGGAAATAATTTGTACTACTGTGTAGGCCACTACCTTATTTCAAAACAGTTGAAGCTCACCACATTCTTTCAAGGCTAGCCACAAAATTATCCAGTGACCACAGTGTTCTGGGAAGTGAACTGAATTAAGAATTAATAATCTTTAGCCAGGTTTGGTGGTTCAACAGTGCCTGTAATCCCGGCACTCCGGGAGGCTGAGGCGGTAGGATCACGTGAGCTTAGGAGTCTGAGACCTGCCTGGGAAACATAGCAAGACCCTAACTCTATTTTTTTAAGTAATTTGTTTAATAAATTTTTTTTTTAAATTCTAACTCCCAGTCTTCCTACAGCCAGCCAATCACAATGCAATGTACCCATCAGTAAACTCCCTGGATGTTAGTTTCTTCATTCCTCTCAAGACAAGTGAAAGTTTTCCATAACTTCTGAAATTTCTTCTAGCCAAATATTGTACATCTTTTCAATGGAAATGAAATTCAGGAGAGATCTTTCTTTTATAATGCCACATACTATGTAATTTGGTGTTAGTTTGGTTATCTAGTCATAATTCCATGTAAAGTAATTAAAATCTTCCTAATTTTTGCCAAGTATTAAGTAATTTTAATGTATACTGTTTAAGCCAAGATGTAAATT
Source organism: Colobus angolensis palliatus (assembly GCF_000951035.1). Classification (NCBI taxonomy): domain Eukaryota; kingdom Metazoa; phylum Chordata; class Mammalia; order Primates; family Cercopithecidae; genus Colobus; species Colobus angolensis. The sequence continues at coordinate 10,045,842 of NW_012115488.1, read as the reverse complement.
TTAAAATCTCCAGGAAATTATCAGTAAATAATTATGTATTTACTACTACATAATTATGTATTTGATTTTTCTTTTTTCTGTTTTTTTTTTTTTTTTGAGACAGGGTCTTACTGTGTCACCCAGACTGTAGTGCAGTGTCAGGATTTCAGCTCACTGCAACCTCAGCCTCCTGTGTTCAAGCAATTCTCCTGCCTCAGCCTTCCAAGTAACCTACAGGCATGGGCCACCACACCAGGCTAATTTTCTGGGGGGTTTTTGTTTGCTTGTTTGTTTTGTTTTTTGAGACAGAGTCTCACTCTCACCCAGGCAGGAGTGCACTGGCACGATCTTGGCTCACTGCAACCTCCGCCTCCCAGATTCAAGCGATTCTCCTGCCTCAGCCTCCCGAGTAGCCGGGATTACAGGCGTGAGCCACTGCACCTGACCAATTTTCTGTATTTTCAGTAGAGACAGGATTTCACCATGTTGGCCAGACTGGTCTCGAATTCCTGGTCTCAAGTGATCTGCCTATCTCTGCCTCCCAAAGTGCTGGGATTATTGGCATGAGCCACCACACCCGGCCAGAAATATATTTGATTATACATTATAATTTATGTATGTGTGTGTGTACACACAAAACTTAGGAAACTAATTTGTGGAAACAACATTTGAGTCGTAGTTGGTCTAAGAGTTGCCTGGTACTCAGGAGCCACTGCGAAGCCACTGCCTGCTTATTTATGGTAAAGGTACTGCTGACTCTGGCTTACATAATGAAGGGAGGGAAACAGGAAGACCATAAGGTAAGCAGAAACATTCCTTCTAAGGGAGGTTGAATATTTCTCTGTTCACCTTAATGTAGTTTACTTCCATGGTAATCTCCAAGTTAGTCTTAACATTAGAGGCTTTCAAGAGGAAAAAAGGACCCTGGGATATTTCTATTTGGGACAATGCTACTCAAGTACAGAATGGAAAAGCCTGGAGAAAATGGTAGCAAAAAGTCTCTGCTACCAATCCCTCTTGTTACACAGCACGATTTCTTCCAAAATGCCTTTGGTTCAGCTCTAATGAAATACAACGTAATAGAGTTTTGTTACCTTAGAGTATAATCTATATGACTGTTTGACACTTAGCTTTCTTGATTCAATAAAGGAGAAAAAAAAGTTCCAGTTTAAGGAAAATCTATTAATGCATTAAGTTCTCTAAGGTACTATCCTTTAGCACTGTGAAGCACTAGCTTACAAAATAACATAGGAATCAAAAAGCTCTGACCAGGTAGTACTCGGAGCATATATTCTGAAATTAGGGAAAAGATCATATGTTTGTCTTTCTTAATCTCCTTTCTAAACCCATGTAAAATGATTTGGGAAGTGGAAAATGGCACACATATTTTCTTGGCCTGTCATATAAATATTGTCCTATCAAGCTCTTACAATATGCCAGGTATTGTGCAAGGTCTCTTTATGTACATTATCTTATTAATCCTTACAACAAATTTCAAAGATTAGTATTTTGTCTATTTTTTTTAGTTGGGGAAATAATGTTCACAAAAAGATTGAGCAACTGTCCCAAATCACACACCTGTCAAATTAAAACTAATCCACATCCAAGACTATCTGAATTTAAAGTCCTTGCATTTTACTGTCACACTACACATATCAATTAACCTTTTATCTGACCCAAGGCTTTGTCTTCAGAAACACCTCCATTAGCATAAAACTCATGCATCCCACAACAAGACTCCACGAGAACTAGACATCAGTGTGGTAAATACTGCCAGCTGGAGAGAAGAGATTAGAAGACCTAGAATTTCAGGTTCAACTGTGAGCAGCGCGGAGCTCCTAAAGGAGGTCCAGATGGGAATAGGAAATTTAAAGGCAGACCGCTATACACTGTTTTCACAGAGGTAAGTAAGGCTGGACTGTCAGCAGCAGCTGCTGGTACAGAGAGAAAGGTCAATGGGAGTGGACCTGCCAAGGGGTGGGAGAGGCCAAGGTAAACGCAGGAGAGAGGACCTGATTCCAAAGGGAAAACTAGGTCACAGCGCAGTGCTCTCCCAGGCTCCTTGCCCACTGGAAATGCCTCAGTGAATGTACCTGAACTGTCTGACAGTCAGATGACGCCTCGGAAAACTGAACTAATTAATCCTTTCACGTGATGGGAGAACCTCTTCAGCTTTTCATTTCTTCAGTGTATGAATAATAAATAATGCTCAAAACACTTAATTAAATGGAAGTGGAAAAACTGGTTTGACTTCAAAACATCCCTGAAAAAAAAAAAAAAAAAACCAAAAATCAAACAAATGAAAAAGGAACCCAGCAGTTCACAGCCTGGGCAACATGGCAAAATCCCGTCTCTAAATTTAAAATACATGCACACACACACTTATATATAACATATACATATATATTTTTTTCTTTAAATCCCTAATGCACATTAGGCTTTTTGAATTTTAAACTTCTAACATTCGTTCAATTATCAAGTCAATCAACAAACATTTATTTTACTTAACACTAAATGCTATGTATAAACTGAGAAAATTAGAACTGGATCCATTACATTTCCAATAGTTTCATGTTATTATGCCATTAACTATTGCTGGATCCTTCTTGGTGATGGTGATGTCTTCTAAGGTCTTTTCTTACATACATCACCCTTCGTATTTTCTCAAAAAGATCAATTCATTCTCTCAGCCTAAATTATCAACCCTTTGATATTTAAATATCTATTATCATCAGTCCTACTTTCACTCATCTCTTTGCCTTTATTATTAATAACATTACAGATATTTTACTTGGTAAATTCTCCAGTTTCTCAAAACAAGTATTTCTAAAATGAACTCCTCATCCTTCCTCATATATCTGACCACATCCCTACACCTTCCCTCCTGGAATTTCTGATTTCTGTTAAAGGAACCACTCTCTTCACCCATTCACTCCACTGCCTCAATTAGAAAGTCCATTTTCTCTAAGAACAAGGTGGTATTTGGCTCGCCATTGCTACTCTCTTGGTCTAGGTTTCTGTCCTGTCACACACTCCTCACTCCCTTCCAACCATTCTAAAAACCCAGATTAAGTGTCAACTCCTCCATGAAGTTTTTTTGATCATTCGGCCACTGGTGACTCATCCCTATAATCTCAGCACTTTGGGAGGTAGAAGCAGGAGGATCACCTGAACCCGGTTCAAAACCAGCCTGGGGCCGGGCTCAGTGGCTCATGCCCACAATCCCAGTACTTTGGGAGGCTGAGGCCGGCGGATCACTCGAGATCAGGAGTTCGAGACCAGACTGGCCAACATGGTGAAATCCCGCCTCTACTAAAAATACAAATATTAGCTGGGCATGGTGGCATGCACCTGTAATCGCAGCTACTCAGGTGGCTGAGGCAGGAGAATTACTTGAATCTGGGAGGCAGAGGTTTCAGTGAGCCAAGATCATGCCACTGCACTCCAGTCTGGTGATAGAGTGAGACACTGTGTTAAAAAGCAAAACAAAACAAACAAAAACAGCCTGGGTAACATAACAAGACCCCATTTCAATACATAAATAAAAGTTTCCTGGCCCCTTCCAACCTTTATTGATCCCTGTCACTCTGGAATGCCCTTAGCATTCACTCTACCTCACAGCATGTGTTCTTATTTATAATTTATTTGTCTTACCTCCCCAACAAGACCATAAGCTCCTGAAAACAGGAAACAGATTCATTACTTCTTTTGTACTTCATCCCACCCCACCCTTCAGCTCTCACAGTGATTAACACTTGGGTTACTGATATGGACTGAATTGTGTCCCCTGCAAATTTATATATTGAAACCCTAACCCACAATGTGATTGTATCTGGAGAGAGAATCTTCAGGAGATAATTACAGTTAAATGAGTTCATAGGGTAAGGCCCTAATCTGATAGGAATATGGCTTTGTTAAAAAGAGGAAGAGAGGTCGGGCACAGTGGCTCACGCCTGTAATCCCAGCACTTTAGGTAGGTGGATAACCTGAGGTCAGGAGTTCGAGACCGGCTTGGCCAACATGGAGAAACTCCGTCTCTACTAAAAATATAAAAATATTAGCCAAGCGTGGTGGCACACACCTGTAATCCCTGCTACTCAGGAGGCTGGGGCAGGAGAATTGCTTGAACTCAGGAGGCAGAGGTTGCAGTGAGCTGAGATCGTGCCACTGCACTCTAGCTTGGGTGATAGAGTGAGACTCAATCTCAAAAAAAAAAAAGGAGGAAGAGAGAAAAGGAAATCTGACCTCTCTGTCATGTGAGGACACAGCAAGAAAGTAGCAGTCTGCAAGGCAGGAAGAGGGCCCTCACTGGGGAACTGAGTCAGCCTTCACCGTTTTGTTTTGTTTTGTTTGTTTGTTTGTTTTAAGGTATATAAACTACTAACAGACAAGTCCTACAGACTGATTTCTTCTTGGACACACCCACAGTATGGCCACAGTGATCAGTCGTCTTGGTGTGCTGGCCTCGGACATGAAGGCCCCAGGAGTGGCAGAGCCCTCTTTTGCCCAGATCTTCTTTGGTCACTCCAGGTCTTCACGGAGCTTGTTGTCCAGACCATTGGCTAGGACCTGGCTATATTTTCCATCCTTTACATCCTTCTGTCTGTTCAAGAACCAGTCTGGGATCTTGTACTGGTGTGGATTCTGTGTCATGGTCATCACACATTCTACCTCATCCTCAGTGAGTTCTCCCACCCTCCTGGTGAGGTTGATGTCTGCTTTCCTCAACACCACATGAGCATATCTTTGACCTACACCCTTAATGGCAGTGATGGCAAAGGCTATTTTACACCACTCATCGATGTTGGTGTTGAGTACTCGCAAAATATGCTGGAACTTTTCAGGGATCACTAGAGACATGGTGGCAGCACAGTGGCAGCATGTAGGCCTCCTGTGGAAACTGCCTGCACCTTGATCTAGAACTTCCCAGCCTCCAGAACTGGAAGAAAATAAATTCATGTTGCTTAAGCCAACTAGTCTATGGTGTTTTGTAATGACAGCCCAAGCCGATAAAGACAAGAAAGTGGGGATGCTGTCGTTACCAGTGCTGCTTTTCTTCTCCTTTTACTATTAAAATTTCATCTTTGGCCAGGTGTGGTGGCTCACACCTGTCATCCCAGCACTTTGGGAGCCTGAGGCAGCTGGATCACTTGAGGTCAGGAGTTCGAGACCAGCCTGACCAACATGGTGAAACCCTGTGTCTACTAAAAATACAAAGTTAGTCGGGCATGGTAGTGCATGCCTGTAACCCCGGCTACTTGGGAGGTTGAGGCAGGAGAATCGCTTGAACCCAGGAGGCAGAGGTTGAGGTGAGCCAAGATTGCACCATCACACTCCAGCCTGAGCAACAAGAACAAAACTCCTTCTCAAAAAAAAAAAAAATCATCCTTGTGAAGGAAAGAGAAGGGCAACCCTAAAAGTGTTTTTTAATTTTTTTCTGTATGTGAAATAGCAACTGAGAGGATTATCAAAAGAAATGAAGTTTCTTCCTGACTGCATAGGTTCTAACATAGATGTCTCTGTCCAACTTTGTACCCCTCCTTAACGGTAATAGTGTTCCCTACTCCACAACTTTTAACCTTGAGGTATGTGTGAGCTAATAAACAGTGAGCCTTGGTGAACTTATTCTTATCACCTTGGCCACCATGAATAGCTGGAGGATGGGTAAATGACCCAGTACTCACCAGAGGGATACAAGAATAATTTGGGGAAGATTTCTGGGAAATTTTCTTGCTCTTGCCAAAGAGTTGTCAGGACACGTGTTCTCTCTTCCTCTGGAAATCGTTGTATGTGGAGTTACCTCAGCTGTTATTTAATGTGAAAAAAGCAAGGATATAAATGAAGCAGACACAGACAGGAGCAGAGTTGAGAGACTCAAAATAGAAGTCAAGCTGGAGCCCTGATCTGATTCTACCTGAAACCTGACTGCCTCTTGCACTTTTTAGCTTTGTGAGCTAATAAATTTCCATCATTGCCTAAGCCATTTTGAGTCTGACCTTTAATTACTTGCAGCCAGAAACATCCTTATTATAGAAAGGAAGGCTAAGCCCATCACAACGAGACAATTATTATTCACAGGAGAAAACTCAGATCTTGTCACTCTTTGTGTCTGCACCTGACCCAATTCGACCCCAAATGCCTTCTTTGAAAAGACATTTGTACGTCCTCTCAAGTATTCTGTCTCTGCTAATTGCTAGTCCATCTCATAGCCTGAGGAACTTTACTCTGGAGCACACTAAACTGGAACGTACATTAATTTATCCTCTCGGATCAACAAACTAAAGTCTCTGATAGACTAAATGGAACAACAGGATGAACATTTGAGGAGACACTGCAAGGGAGTATATGAAAGAAGATCAAAACTCCACTAAAAGGAGTTGAGAAATGATTGTAAGATCACTGCAAAAAAAGACCTTAGAAGCAGAGTGGGAGCTCGCAATGTAATAAATAAATAAATAAATGGAAGCCAATTACAAATGACAGGAGGCCCAGGGGGATATATTTTTGTTGTAGTTGGAATAACACACTTTAGCTAAATTCTTGCTGACTCAAGGATCAGAAGGTGTTTGTTTGTTTGTTTGTTTGTTTTCGTCTGCGTGTGTTATGTGTGGTTTTTTTGTTTGTTTGAGACGGAGTCTTGCTCTGTCTCCGAGGCTAGAGTGCAGTGGCATGATCTTGGCTCGCTGCAACCTCCACTTCCTGGGTTCAAGTGATTCTCCTGTCTCAGCTTCCCAAGTAGCTGGGACTACAGGCGCCCACCACCATGCCCGGCTAATTTTTGTATTTTTAGTAGAGACGGGGTTTCAACATATTGGCCAGGCTGGTCTCGAACTCCTGACCTCAGGTGATCCACCCACCTTGGACTCCCAAAGTCCTGGGATTACAGGTGTAAGCCACCGTATCCGGCCATATGTGTGTGTTTTTAAATAAATTTCGAACACATACAGAGAAAAGAGAATGGGTGGTGCAGGTTTTTGTGAAGCAGCGGATTTTAGTTGAAAAAGCAGAGGAAGCCCCAGACATTGCACAGTTTAGGCTTTAACCCTGTCCAAGAGGGCCATTAGTGCCTCAGATCTACTCAGTATGGACCCTAAAGTCCTTCCCACCCCCATGAGCCACTTGTCAGGGTGTGCTGAGAAATCAGCCAGGAGGAACAGTGTCACTTATGGCCAAGAGGAATTGTTCTGGGAGTTGGTTAGTAGGCAGAAGAGAGAGAGAGAAAAAAAGAAGAAAATCCGTGCATGGGGGTCAGATGCCTCCAGGTGAAGAAGGCAAGGTGTAAAGAAGGATGTTTCTGGCTGCAAGCAACTGAAGGCAAGACTCAAAGTGGCTTAGGCAAGAAGGAAATTTACTAGATAACAGTGCTAAAGTGTGCCAGAGTCATGTGGCATCAAATATGTTACTGGTGGTAGTTATCCATATGGATCTGCAGCAACCTCAATTCTTGCCTCCTCAGAAGAAGGAATTCAACTAAGGGGCATAAGGCAGAAGGTGAGACCGAGGCAAGTTTCAGAGCAGGAATGAAAGTTTATTAAAATCTTTAGAGCAGTAATGGAAGGAAGGAAAGTACACTTGGAAGAAGGCCAAGCAGATGACTTGCAAGACCAAGTGCACCTGTTTTTTTTTGTTGTTCTGTTTTGTTTTGTTTTGTTACAGAAAAGGCCTTTCTATGTTGCCCAGGTTAGAGTGCAGTGGCTATTCACAGGCATGATCATAGTGCACTACAGCCTTGAATTCCTAGGCTAGAGCAATCCTCCTGCCTCAGCCTCCTGAGTAGCTGGGGGGACTACAGAGAAGTTTAATTTAAAAAACAAATCATTTTGAGTGAGCAAATCCAAAGAGGATCTAATTACTGCAGATTAATGAAGATCTATGAGGAAAAAGTTTAAAACTGGGATGATGTAGCCCAGAGGTCACCAACTTAAGTGCCTTCAATGACGAGGTAGGTTCTGTCTAAGTGAATTGTGTGCAGCGGGTAGAACAGGGGATTTGGGCTCTGTCCAGTGTACACAGGGGCTACTCAGTTCCAGCTGGTTGGTGCCTGCTAGAAACATCAGCTTGTGTTGCTGGATTTTTCAACTTTTTTCAAAAGCTGGAAATGTGTGTGTGTGTGTGTGTGTGAGAGAGAGAGAGAGTGTGTGTGTGTGTATGTGTGTGTGTGTGTTTTGAGAAAGAGAGAGAGATGAGAAAAAAAAATCATTTTCAGGACAGAAAAGGAAAGAAGAGAAAAGGAAGTCAGTGCGCCAATGAGCCATGTTCTCAGAATTTTCCTGTAACGAAGTCATCCTAAAGGAGCCTGAGGATCAGATGGATCACCAGGGCATCATTTTGCAGCTATGGTCACTTCTCCTCTTCACCCAGCACCTGGAGAGCACCCTGTGGGGGCACGTGGAATTAACAGGTAATGACCAGCCCTACCTTCAGTATGCAAAGGAAAATCATCTGAGGATTTTGTCAAATGCAGTTTCTCATTCAAGCGGGTCTGGATGGAGCCTGAGATTAGCATTGTCCAAGCAGCTCCCAGACGTGATGTTGCTGGTTCACAATTTGAGCAGCAAGATTTTAGAGCAGATTTTTCAAGCTTTTTTGATCACCATTACATTTTACTTGGCGAGCTAGAATACATATATAAATGTACACATATAATTGAGACAAAAATTTCAAAAGATGAAACTTTTTGCATTATGTGAGTGTACCCTGATGTTTTTTATTCAGTCCCACTGTTTTACCCTATTGTATGATGTTATATTTTATTTTTGAAATGTTGGTCATGACTCACTAAATAGGTTTTATGGCCCATTAAGAGCTTGTGATATAGACAAGCCTAGACAACATGGCAAGACCCTGTTTCTACCAAAAATACAAAAATTAGCTGGGTGTGGTGGCCTGCACCTGTAATCCCAGTTACTCAGGAGGCTGAGGCATGAGAATCACTTGAACCAGGGAGACAGAGGCTGCAGTGAGTCAAGATCATCACATCACTGCACTCCAGCCTGGGCAATGAAGTGGGACTCTGTCTCCAAAAAAAAAAAAAGCTTATGATATAGAGTTTGCAAAACACTTCTTTTAAATTTATGTTCAAACCCTTTCTATTACTTTTATCATTTAGTTATTTAATTTAATTTAATTTTTCCTTTAGAGATAGGGTCTCTCTCTGTTCCCTAAGACCGGAGTGCAATAGTGTGATCATGGTTCACTACAGCCTCAACCTCCTGGGCTCCAACAGATTAACTAAGATCTGTGAGAAAAAATTTAAAACTGGGATGTAGCCCAAAGGTCATCAATTTAAGTGCCTCAGTGACAAGGCAGGTTCTGTCTAAGTGAATTGTGACAATTCTTCCATCTCAGACTCTTGAGTAGCTTGGACCACAGGCACATACCACCATGCCTGGCTAATTTTTTTTTTATTTTTTGTAAAGACGGGTTTCCCTGTGTTGCCCAGGCTGGTCTCGACTTTGGCTTGAATCAGTCCTCCTACCTCAGCATCTCAAATTCTGCAATTACATATGTGAGCCATGAACCCAGCCCACTTTTTTTTTTTTTTTTAAATGTGAATGTCTTTCCATGTCTTCAGAGGACAGAGAGAAAAAGAAGAAAGATCTTGTAAACATTGCCTGAGAAACATAGGCCAGCAGAGATTATAATAACAGCTAACAGGGGCCGAGTACTTACTATCTGCCAGGTGTCTTAGTTCATTTGTGCTGCTATAACAGAACACCACAGACTGGGTAATTTTTGAAAAACAAAAGTTTAATTTTGAAGTTCGGGAAGTTCAAGATCAAGGTGTTGGCAGGTGCATTTGTCTGGTGAGGACTGCTTTCTGTTTCCAAGATGACACTTTGTTGCTGTATCCTCCAGAGGAGGGGAGCACCATGTCCTTACATGGTACGAGGTGAAAGGACAAGCAAACCTCAAAAGACAAGAAAACGCTGTGTGAAGCCTCCCTTAAAAGAGCCTAATTGCATTCAGGAGGGAGAAGCCCTTGTGACATAATCACCCCTTAAAGGCCCTACCTCTTAATATCATGACATTGTTCATTAAGTTTCAACACCTGAATTTTTCAGGGGACTAATTCAAATTATAACATCAGGAGTATGGTTAAGCACATTTGCTCCAGGACCAGAACATGAGTTAAGTGTGTAGCTTCCAGAGGCAGATTGTCAGGGTTCTAACCACAGTTTAGCCAGTTACAAACTTGAAACCTTGGGCAAGTTACTTAATCTGTCTGTGCCACAGCTTTTTTATCTGTAAAACTAAGATAATAACATAGACAGGTGTGGCAGTGCACAGCTGTAGTCCAATTACTAGGGAAACTGAGGCAAGAGGCTCATTTGAGCCAAGCAGTTTGTATGGTTTGACTGTGTCCCCACCCAAATCTCATCTTGAATTCCCATGTGCTGTGGGAGGAACCCAGTGGGAGTTGACTGAATCACGGGAGCTGGTCTTTTCCGAGCTGTTCTCGTGATGGTGAATACATCTCATGAAATCTGATGCTTTTAAAAATGAGAGTTTCCCTGCACAAACTCTCTCTCTGCCTGCCACCATCCTGGTAAGATGTGACTTGCTCCTCCTTGCCGTCTACCATGATTTGTGATGGCTCCCCAGCCACATGGAACTGTAAGTCCATTAAACCTTTTCTCCTGTATAAATTACCCAGTCTTTGGTATGTCTATCAGCAGCGTGAAAATGAACTAATATAGTAAATTGGTACGAATAGGGTGGTGTGCTGCTGAAAAGATACACAAAAATGTGGAAGCGAGTTTGGAACTGGGTAACAGGCAGAGGTTGAAACAGTTTCGAGGGCTCAAAAGACAGGAAAATGTGGGAAAGTTTGGAACTTCCTAAAGACTACTTGAATGGCTTTGTCCAAAATGCTGATAGAATATGGACAATAAAGTCCAGACTGAGGTGGCCTCAGATGGAGTTGAGGAACTTGTTGGGAACTGGAGCAAAAGTGACTCTTGCTATGTTTTATCAAAGACTAGTAGCATTTTCCCCCTGCCCTAGAGATTTGTGGAACTTTTAACTTGAAAGAGATGATTTAGAGTATCTGGCAGAAGAAATTTCTAAGCAGCAAAGCATTCAAGAGGTGACTTGGGTGCTGTTAAAGGCATTCAGTTTTATAAGGGAAGCAGAGCGTAAAAGTTCGGAAAATTTGCAGTCAGACAATGTGATAGAAAAGAAAATTCCATTTTCTGAGGAGAAATTCAAGCTGGCTGCAGAAATGTGCATAAGTAATAAGGAGCTTAATGTTAATCCCCAAAACAATGGGGAAAATGTCTCCAAGACATGTCAGAGGTCTTCACGGCAGCCCCTGCCATCATAGGCCCAAAGGCCTACGAGGAAAAAGTGGTTTTGTGGGCCAGGCCCAGGGACCTTGTGCTGTGTGCAGCTTAGGGACTTGGTGCCCTGTGTCCCAACCACTCCAGCCATGGTTGAAAGGGGCCAACGAAGTGCTTGGGCCATGGCTTCAGAGGGTGCAAACCCCAAGTCTTGGCAGTTTCCATGTGGTGTTAAGCCTGTGAGTACACAGAAGTCACAGATTGGGGTTTGGGAACCTCCACCTAGATTTCAGATGATGTATGGAAATGCCTGGATGCCCAGGCAGAAGTTTGCTGTAGGGGCAGAACCTTCATGGAGAACCTCTGCTAAGGCAGTGTAGAAGAAAAATGTAGGGTCAGAGACCCCATATAGAGTACCTACTAGGGCACTGCCTAGTGGAGCTGTGAGAAGGGGGCCACCATTCTCCAGACTCCAGAATGGTAGATCCACCAACAGCTTGCACTGTGTGCCTGGAAAAGCCACAGACACTCATTGCCAGCCTGTGAAAGGAGCCAGGAGGGAGGCTATCCCCTGCAAAGTCACAGGGGCGAAGCTGCCCAAGAACATGGGAACATACCTCTTGCATCAGAGTGACCCGGATGTGAGACATGGAGTCAAAGGAGATCATTTTGGAGCTTTAAGATTTGACTACCCTGATGGATTTCAGACTTGCATGGGGCTGTAGCCCCTTTGTTTTGGCCAATTTCTCCCATTTGGAACAGCTGTATTTACCCAATGCCTGAACCCCCATTATATCTAGGAAGTAACTAACTTGCTTTTGATTTTACAGGCTTATAGGCAGAAGAGACTTGCCTTGTCTCAGATGAGACTTTGAACTGTGAACTTTTTTTTTTATATATATATACTTTATGTTCTAGGGTACATGTGCACAATGTGCAGGTTTGTTACATATGTATACATGTGCCATGTTGTGCTGCACCCATTAACTCATCATTTACAATAGATATATCTCCTAATGCTATCCCTCCCCCCTTCCCCCACCCCACAACAGACCCTGGTATGTGATGTTCCCCTTCCTGTGTCCAAGTGATCTCATTGTTCAATTCCCACCTATGAGTGAGAACATGCGGTGTTTGGTTTCCTGCTCTTGCGAGAGTTTCTGAGAATGACGGTTTCCAGCTTTATCCATGTCCCTACAAAGGACACGAAATTTGAGTTAATGTTGAAATGAGTTAAGACTTTGGGGGACTGTTGGTAAGACATGATTGGTTTTAAAATATGAGGAAAAGAGATTTGGGAGGGGCCAAGGATGGAATGATCTGGTTTAACTGTGTTCCCACCTAAATCTCATCTTGAATTCCATTGTGTTATGGGAGGAACCCAGTGGGAGGTGATTGAATCACAGGGACAGGTCTTTCCCGTGCTATTCTTATGGTAGCGAATAAGTCTCACGGGATCTGATGGTTTTAAACATGGGAGTTTCCCTGCAAAAGCTCTCTCTTTGCCTGCTGGCTGTCCACGAAAGCTGTGACTTGCTCTTTCTTGCCTTCCACCATGATTGTGAGGCCTCCTCAGCCATGTGGAACTGTCAGTTCATTAAACCCTTTTTCCTGGGCACAGCGGCTCACACCTGTAATCCCAGCACTTTGGGAGGCTGTGGTGGGTGAATCACGGGATCAGGAGATTAAGACCATCCTGGCCAACATGGTGAAACCCCATCTCTACTAAAAATCAAAAAAATTAGTTGGGTATGGTGGTGCGTGCCTGTAATCCCAGCTACTCGGGAGGTTGAAGCAGGAGAATCGCTTGAACCCAGGAGGCGGAGATTGCAGTGATCCCAGATTGCACCACTGCACTCCAGCCTGGCGACAGAGTGAGACTCCCTCTCAAAAAACAAAAAACAAACAAAAATACGTTTTTCTGTATAAATTACTCGGTCTTGGGTATATCTTCATCAGCAGCATGAAAATGGACTAATACAGAGTTTAAAGCTTCCATGCCCTATGATCGTGCCTGTGAGTAACCACTGCACTGCAGCCTAGGCCGCACAGTGAGACCTCATCTCTAAAAAAGAAAAACAACAACAATAATACACACATAGCTAATGGGGTGTTTTTAAGGATTGCTGTACATGTAAAGCTATATGTGTAAAGGACAATGTATTGCACACAGCAAGTGCCATGATCATCATTACTAAGAACTTCGCAGGAGTTAAAGCATTTAGTTTTCTAATAATCCCATAAGATAGTATAGCAAAATGATTGTGTGACCCAGTTTACAATGATCACTTATATGCTGACAGAATTTCTAATTTATTCATGGCATCCGTCCCTCAAAGGTGACTTGAGGGTGAATCCTGGTTAATCAAGGCCGGGCACAGTGGCTCCCGCCTGTAATCTCATCAGTTTGGGAGGCTGATACGGGTGGATGACGAGGTTGAGAGATTGAGACCATCCTGGCCAACATGGTGAAACCCCCTGTCTCTACTAAAATACAAAAATCAGCTGAGCATGGTGGCATGCACCTGTAGTCCCAGCTACTTGCTTGGGAGGCTGAGGCAGAAGAAGCGCTTGCACCCAGGAGGTGGAGGTTGCAGTGAGCCAAGATCGCGCCATTGCACTCCAGCATGGTGACAAACTGAGACTCTGTCTCAAAAAAAAAAAGAGAGAGAGAAAGACAATCAAATAAACCCTCTCCCCTTGCCAGTGACTGCTTAAGGAAGAGGACATGAATCGGTTCTGGCCAGTGAACCATGAGACATCTGGGAAATGTTCCCTCTCCCTTAAAGTAAAATAAAAGGAAGAAACAGCCTATCTTCTTGCACTGGATGTTGTTCTGTCTGCATGTGATGCCAGAAACGGTAGCACACGTTTGAAAACCATGAGGGAGGCCAGTAGAGAACTAAGTGAAAGGCATGCTCATGGATGCGGGTAGGTTTGGTTATCATCTTCAACACAGATGGGAAGGTAAGGCCTAAACAAGCGTAGGACATTTCCAAAAGTCATACTCAGGGAGTTGCCTATTCTTTATCCACTATACTATGATAGCCACATTTTTATTTATTTATTTATTTATTTGAAATGGAGTCTCGCTCTGTCACCCAGGCTGGAGTGCAGCGGTGCGATCTCAGTTCATTGCAACCTCCACCTCCCGGGTTCAAGTGATTCTCCTTCCTCAGTCTCCTGAGTAAGGGGGATTAAAGGTGCCTGCCACCAATTTTTTTTTTTTTTGGATTTTTAATAGAGATGGGGTTTCATCATCTTGGTCAGGCTGGTCTAAAACTCCTAACCTCAAGTGGTCCACCAGTCTTGGCCTCCCAAAGTGTAGGGATTACAGGCGTGAGCTACCATGCCCGACCAATAGCCACATTTTTAAAGAACACATAGTCACCTTCTAAAATGCCCTGAGGATATGAAGTAACAGATATGAAAAACATTCCAGGATCAGTTGTCCATCTCAAGACTTTTAAGGCCAGTTAAAATAGTCATTTATTGGAGGTAGACAGGTTGTGGACCTGTTAGCAGATACAGCATTTATGTATTTAATTTGTGCTGACTGGGCACGGTGGCTCACACTTGTAATCCCAGCACTTTGGGAGGCCGTGGTGGGTGGATCCCCTGAGGTCGGGAGTTCAAGACCAACCTGGCCAACATAGCAAAACCCCATCTGTACTAAAAATACAAAAATTATTTGGGCCTGGTGGCAGGTACCTGTAATCCCGGCTACTTGGGAGGCTTAGGCAAGGAGAATTGCTTGAACCAGGGAGGCTGAAGTTGCAGTGAGCCGAGATCCCACCACTGCACTCCAGCCTGTGTGACAGAGCAAGACTCCATCTCAAAAAAAAACAAAAAGAAAAAAAAAGATCCTAGAAGAAAAGTCTGAAACAATACAGAAAATTCTTTGTGCCCACGCTGAAGTGCTTAGGGTCTAAGAAAGGAGCCTATCAAAGATTATACTTACACATTCAGAATGCAGTGCCTTCTCACCAGGTGCAGTGGCTCACGCCTGTAATCCCAATACTTTAGGATGTTGAAGTGGGAGGATTGCTTAAGGCCAGGAGCTCAAGGCTGCAGTGAGCTATGATGGCACCACTGCACTCCAGCCTGGGCAACACAGCAAGACTCTGTCTCCACACCTACAAAAAGTTTTTGGACTACAATGCTTTAAATTAAAAACAATAAATATTTTAAACTCCACTTATCTGCAAATAATGATTTGGAAACTAAATCACAGATCATTTAGATGAACACATCTATAGAAGGAAAAGATAAAATCCAAGAGAACTTTTCCTGCTATGAGGCCTTTAAGAGTGGCTGCCAGATTGACGGTTTGTGGGTTGTACTGAGTGTGGATTGGGAAGAGAGCTGGGGCTTGGGGATGAAAGGAGAGGGGTGGGGACAAGAAAAAGTTTTACATTCTACAACAATACTAGCAGATCTGCTTCCAATAAGACCAAAGATATTCAAATCCTTACACTAATTTAATTTTCCCCTTTTAAAAACAAGTTATGACTATTTAAAAAAACTAACTTAGGGCCAGATTTCTTTCCCAATGTGATCTCAGCAGCTAGTCAAATTTAGAGATTTTCAGATAGTAATTTATTCAACACAACTTTTTTTGCCAGTTTTAAATAATGAAGGCTTAAATGGAGCCTCTAATACTCTTAAACCTAAATTATTTTTGTGTGAATCTGAAATATTCAGACCCTATGATCAAGAAGAGGAAAAAACAACTATCAGCCAATACTCTTCTAAGTTACTCTCTGCATCTGCCTTTGCAATGTGCCTGATTCCTCTTAAGGAAATGTTATGTAAATAACCAGGAGTACATCTCAGTCATTCTGGGAGATCATGCCAGAGCTGAAAGAAGAAAACCTTGAGAAACATCTTCTTATAAAAGTTGAGGCCAAAAAAGGGGTTTATTTTGGTATTTTTTTCCTATAATAACATAAGGCTTGTACAACACCTAGTTTGACATAATGAAACATAAGGTTGAATAAATGGACAAAACTCCCTTTTCATTTCAGCTTCTTTTTTCCTTATTACTCATATAAACCTTAATTTCATTATAGAATCCTTTCAAAAACATTCCTGTTGTCTTAATTTTCATCTCAATTATTTTCAGAGAAGCCATTCTAGAAATTTTAATTGTTAACATGTATCTGATAATTTTTTTTAAGAGGAAAAAAAAATCTCTGTCGGCCAGACATGGTGGCTCACACCTGTAATCTCAGCACTTTGGGAGGCCGAGGTGGGCGGATCACTTGTTGGTCAGGAGTTGAAGACCAGCCTGGGCAACATGGTGAAACCCTGTCTCTACTAAAAAATACAAAAATTAGCCAGGCATGGTGGTGCATGCCTGTATTCCCAGCTGCCTGGGAGGCTGAGGCAGGAGAATCCAGGAGTTAGAGGTTGCAGTGAGCCAAGATCATGCCACTTCACTCTAGCCTGGGTGACAGAGTGAGACCCTGTCTCAAATAAATAAATAAATATTAGCCAGGCATGGTGGCAAGCATCTGTAATCCCAGCTACTTGAGAGACTGTGGTGGGAGAATCGCTTGAATCTGGGAGGTGGAGGCTGTAGTGAACTGAGATCAGGCCACTGCACTCCAGCCTGGGTGACAGAGTGAGACTCTGTCTCAAATAAATAAATAAATAAATAAATATTAGCAGGGCATGGTGGCAAGCATCTGTAATCCCAGCTACTTGAGAGACTGTGGCAGGAGAATCGCTTGAATCCGGGAGGTGGAGGCTGTAGTGAGCTGAGATCAGGCCACTGCACTCCAGCCTGGGTGACAGAACGAGACTCCGTCTCAAAAAGAGAGAGAGAGAGAGAGAGAGAGAGAGAGAGAGATCGTTTCTCGCTCTGTCATCCAGGTTGAAGTTCAGTGGTATGCTCATACCTTACTGTAACTTGGCAGTCCTGGCTGAAGCTATCTTCCTGCCTAAGCCTCCCTATTAGCTGAGACCATAGTCACAAGCCACCATGCCTGGCTAATTTTTTTAACATGTTTTGTAGAGATGGCATCTCACTCTGGTGCCCAGGCTGGTTTCTAACTCCCAGGCAAGTGATCCTCTCACCTCAGCCTCCTAAAGTGCTGGGTTTACAGGCGTGAGCCACCACACCCGGCTGTCTCAGATAATTTCAAACAAATGAATATCTATGTCCCTATAGAACGGTGATTCTTAAGAGGGGCAATTTTGCCCTCCTCACTCTGTACTCCCAGGCCCAGGGAACATTTTGTCATGTCTGGAACACATTGTTTGTTGTCATACTGGGGGTGGGAGCTGCTATGGGCACCCGAGGGTAGAAATCAGTGAAGCTACTAAACATCCCACAATGCACAGCACAGCAAAGATACATCCCGTCCAAAATGTCAATAGTGGCAAGGCTGAGAAACCTTGATGCAGAAATAGCTTTGTTTCTTTTTATTTGAAATATGCAATGTGCCCCAGGGCCCTTGGGACATAATTTAGTACACAGGGAGAGAAAATAATTCAGCGCAAACCCTTTCTGCCATGTGCACTGCCGGAACCCTCAACTGTGCTGCTGTAAATTCTTACCTGGACTTCTCCAATAGTCTCTCCACTGGCCTCCCTGTTTCTACTTCTGCCTTCTCTAGTCCCTTCTCTGCTAGAGCCGCTGGAGTCTGGGTTTCCCATTGCTAGTCTAGATCATGATAAGCTTCATATCTTACGAGACTCTGTAGGATTGCCGGCCTGCTTCTCTCTGAAGCCTCACACCAAGTACCCTGGAGCCATATTGGCTTTCTTTAAGTTACTCAATAGCTTTGTCTGACTCCTCTATATCTTCTTTTTTCATTTTGTTTTTGTTTTTGAGACTGAGTTTGGCTCTTGTCACCCAGGCTAGGATGTAGTGGCGTGATCTCAGCTCACTGCAACCTCCACCTCCCAGCTTCAAGCAATTCTGCTGCCTCAGCTTCCCGAGTAGTTGTGATTACAGGCACCCACCATCACATCTGGCCAATTTTTGTGTTTTTAGTAGAGACTGGGTTTCACCATGTTGGCCAGGCTGGTCTCGAACTCCTGACCTCAAGTGATCTACCTGCCTCAGCCTCCCAGAATTCTGAGATTACAGGCATGAGCCACCATGCCCGGCCTCTTCTTTATTTTCTTATCATTCACATCTATCTTAATTCCAATAAGCTTTCCTTAACCCATCATCACTAGATAAGGCGAGTCTGCTCTAAGCTCTCTTATCTCTGTGCTTTTCTTTTTTAAAAATACATTTTATTTTATTTTATTAGCGATGGGGTCTTGCTTCATTGCCCAGGCTGGAGTGTAGTTGCTATTCGCAGTGACATGTATTGGAGTAAATGTCACTTACATTTATCAATATACCTTAATGAATCTGCTTGCTATTAAAGATGAGACACTGAAAAGCATAGGTAGGAAGAGTTTAAACTGTTAAACTGCTTTGCATAGTAAAATAAGAATTAGAAGGCTTGGGAATGGGAGGTGGCTGGGGAGGAGAGACCTGTGGCAAAAATATAACTGGAAGTGATCTATTAAGGAGATATAGAAATTCTTTATGACAGGGACTAATTAGTAGACTGTAGTAGAGTCATTGTAATGATTTTGAACTTTTTTCCTGTACTGTGCAGCTCCACAACCCTTTACAGTTATACAAATTCCAGTAAAACTTACACCCTTGACCTTGTATTAGTGGTGCTTTGTGAAATGGGAGTAATTTAGGTTGTGTCCAATGTTGGGTACATGAGGCCTGGTGCGGTGGCTCAGGCCTGTAATCCCAGTACTTTGGGAGGCTGAGGCCAGTGGGTCACTTGAGGTCAGGAGTTCGAGACCAGCCTGGCCAAAACAGCAAAACCCCGTCTCTACTAAAAATAAAAAAATTAGCCAGGCATGGTGGTGCATGCCTGTGGTTCCAGCTAATCAAGAGGCTGAGGCACAAGAATCGCTTGAACCTGGGAGGCGGAGATTGCAGTGAGCCAAGATCGCACCACCACACTCCAGCCTGGGTGACAGAGCGAGACTCTGTCTCTAAATAAATAAATAAATGTTGGGAATAGGATGGAAAAAAGGCATCAGAGAGGGCAGAGCCTGAGATGCCAACAAATAACAGCAAATTGGAGTAGAACGACTAAAATGTTAGCCCCTCGAGGATTACTGGGATAGATGCTGAGTTTCCACTGTATTGTAAAAAGGGCACGAGTTATTTAAATATTAGAGGTCTAGTTGCCTCCAAACAGGTGACAGGCACTGGCATCCAGATTACATAACAATGTAAAATGAATAAAGAAAGGATTGAGTCACATGATATCTAAGTTCTCTTTTTTTTTGAAATTTGCTTTCTTTATTCATTCTAACATCGTTAACACCATTAAGCATAAATCTGAGAATAATTGCTTTTACTTTTTAATGTTTGAATGTGTATACATTTCCTCTCATATGTCCAAGTTTTTTTTTCTTTTATTTTCATTTCATTTTATTGATTTAATTTTTTTTGAGACAGAGTTTTGCGCTGTCACCTAGGCTGAGTGCAGTGGCACGATCTTATCCATCTTTAACAATCATCTGACAGACAAAAGAAAATAATACTTACCTTTTATCTAAGTTCCCATAAATGTTTGCAGCTCCCTAATTAGAAGTCACCAAGTGACTCATTCTGGAAAGAAAAGGGGAAAACCAACTCTAATGGAATATGGGAAAAAAAATTAGCAATCTCTTCTCATCCGCTATTTTAATCATACTGTTAGCTGAAATATATTCCAGGTTCTGTTTTGAAGTTCTTTCATATATCAGTTCCCTGAACATTATCAACTCCACAAGGTAGTACTGTTATTATCCCCATTTCCCAGGGAAGGAATCTGAGGCTCAGAGAAGTTAAGTAACTTGCTCAAGTTTAAGAGGTTAAGTAATACAGCTAGTAGGCAGTGAGCCAGGATTAGAAAACAGGCAATTTCCCTTTGAAAGCTACCCATTCCAGAGGCTAAGCAATGTGCATTCATGCCTCAACGTGATTAAGTTCATACTGACTGGCTGGCTTTTGAATACAGTACAGTGTTAGGTAAAACAAAGAATGACAATCTCGGTGAATGCCACCTCTGTACTTGGTTTGCTCAGTCCAAAGAAGCATCCTTGAATTCTGTCATTCTCTTACATCCCATATCCAACTTGTCAGGAAACTTAAATTGCTCTCCTTTCAAAATATACCCAGACTCCAACCATTTCTCACCATGTTCACAACTACCATCCTGGTCTTTGTCACTGTCACCTTGACATTGCATTATTGCACTGACCTCCAGACATTATCTCTGCTTTCACCCTTGCCCCTTTAACAATTTATTCTCAACATAGTAGTCAGAGATATCCCTTAAAATGAAAAGCCAGGGCCAGGGGCGGTGGCTCACATCTGTAATCGCAGCACTTTGGAAGGCCAAGGCAGGAGGATCACTTGAGGTCAGGAGTTCAAGACCAACCTGACCAATATGGTGAAACCACATCTCTACTAAAAATATAAAAATCAGCTGAGCATGGTGGTGCATGCCTATAGTCCCAACTCAGGAGGCTGAGGCAGGAGAATTGCTTGAACCCAGGAGATAGAGGTTGCAGTGAGCCGAGATCGTGCCATTGTACTCAGCCTAGGTGACAGAGCAAAACTCTGTCTCAAAAAAAAAATAAGTAAATAAATAAATAAATAAAATAAAATGAAAAATTGGATCAAGTCACATGTCTTCTGACAATAGTGGCTCCCTATTTTTTTCAGAGTGAAAGCCAAATTTGCTACAATGGTGTATGAGGCCCTCTGCTCTCTGCACTTACTCCCTTATCACCATCACTGTGGTGACCTCCTCCCTGCACATGGCATTCTGGCTACACCTGACTACTGGCACTTTTTCAAATATTCCATGCAGCTTTGCTGCCTTAGAGCTTTTGCACAGACCATTTCCTCTGCTTGAAATATTGCATACCCTGTCTCCTCACTCTCTATGAGTCTTTATTCAAATGACAGGCCTACCCTAAAAACTCTATTTTAAATTTTGGGCTGATCGAGGTGGCTCACACCTGTAATCCCAGCACTTTGGGAGGCCAAAGCAGGCAGATCACTTGAGGTCAGGAATTTGAGACCAGTCTGGCCAACATGGTGAAACCCCGTCTCTACTAAAAATACAAAATACAGTCTGGCCAACATGGTGAAACCCCGTCTCTACTAAAAATACAAAAAATACAGGCATGGTGGCACATGCCTGTAATCCCAGCTACTTGGGAGGCTGAGTCAGGAGAATCACTTGAACCTGGGAAGCGGAGGATGCAGTGAGCCAAGATCACGTCACTGCCCTCCAGTCTGGGTGACAGAGATCTTGTCTCAAAAAAAAAAAAAATTATAAACTGGTACTGCACCAGTCTTTACTGAGCCTCGTTTCTTTCTTCTTTCTCTCTCCTTGTTTATTTTCCCATAGCACTAACACTTTATAACATGTAATTTATTCTATTTCTTATTCATTATATTTATTTTCTGTCTTCTCTATTAGTATTCAAGTTTGTGAACACTAAGGTATCTCAAGTGCAATACATATTTGTGTTGGTTTATTTATTTATTTATTTATTTAAATTTTTGAGACGGAGTCTGGTTCTGTTGCCCAGGCTG
>NW_012115488.1:10022517-10023601 GCF_000951035.1 Colobus angolensis palliatus | reverse complement strand
ACATTAAAATATAAATTTAGAAACAATGATTATCACCACTTTAATTGTGAAAGGCCCTATTCCAACACAATACCAACATACTGTCTTTTTATTTTCTTCAGAAAATAGTAGCTCCAGGCTCCCAAAAGAACAGGAAGAGTTATGGGAAAATGTATACATGGACAAAGTTTATTTTCAGGACTTGTCATACTTCCAGATTGCTCAGCACATCCTTGCAAGTTTTCTTCTTCCAGAGTCACTCCATCTATGCATTATGTCCTCAGAACACAGCATAGACCTGCATCAGAGTAAGTGGCAGGAAGGACTATCAGCAGGTACTCCAGCTTCTGGAAGCTGGCTGCCCATCCCAACAGCACCTCAGTGTGGTCTAGGACAATCTGTATCAGGGTTTCTGGGACACTTGTGAAAATGTGTATTTCTGGAACTGCAGCTATTCTTACTGAGTGAGAATCTCTGGAGGTGGGACTGGGCATTTGCATTTTAGTTCGATTCTGGCATTTTTTTTTTTTTTTTTTTTGAGAGAGTCTCTCTCTTTTGCCAGGCTAGAGTGCAGTGGCTCAATCTCAGCTCACTGCAATCTCCACCTCCTGGGTTCAAGAGATTCTCCTGCCTCAGCCTCCCAAGTAGCTGAGATTACAGGTGTGCACCACCACACCCAGCTAATTTTTGTATTTTTAGTAGAGACAGGGTTTCACCACATTGACCAGGGTGGTCTTGACTTCTGACTACTCAGGTGATCCGCCCGCCTCGGCCTCCCAAAGTTCTGGGTTTACAGGCATGAGCCACCGCACCAGGCCGATACATATTTGTTGAATGAATGAATGAAAAAGTGGTCAAAGTGACCCTGAGAAATGAATGCAGCTGACTTTTAAAGTCAGAAAATTATCCACAAAAGCATATGAAATGTATTACTATTGGGCAAATTTATTCTTTGGCATGCAGATATTTGGACTGTTAAAGACTAAAATTTCATTCCCTATGAATCACTAACATTAAAATATAAATTTAGAAACAATGATTATCACCACTTTAATTGTGAAAGGCCCTATTCCAACACAATACCAACATACTGTCTTTTTATTTT
>NW_012115488.1:10016664-10022237 GCF_000951035.1 Colobus angolensis palliatus | reverse complement strand
CTCTCTCTTTTGCCAGGCTAGAGTGCAGTGGCTCAATCTCAGCTCACTGCAATCTCCACCTCCTGGGTTCAAGAGATTCTCCTGCCTCAGCCTCCTGAGTAGGTGGGATTACAGGCGCACACCACCACACCCAGCTAATTTTTTTATTTTTAGTAGAGACAGGGTTTCGCCATGTTGGCCAGGATGGTCTTGATCTCCTGACCTCGTGATCCACCCACCTTGGCCTCTCAAAGCGCTGGGATTACAGGCGTAAGCCACCTTGCGCAGCCTATGATTTGTTTATTTATTTATTATATTTTAAGTTCTATGGTACATATGCACAACATGCAGGTTTGTTACACATGTATACACGTGCCATGTTGGTGTGCTGCACCCGTTAACTCATCATTTACATTACGTATATCTCCTAATGCCTATGATTCTTAAATGTCTTCCACATTTAAGAACTACTGCTCTGGTCTAGATTTTTTCCTGACCTTTCCCCCAAATCAAAATTCACTTAACTCTTAGGTAAGAAAACATACACACCCACACACACACATTAAAAAATATATATGTATATATACACACACACACACACACGTATATGTATATGAAAAAAAATTCACCTAATTGTGTAGAGATGAAGTTTCACCACATTTGCCCAAGCTGGGAGCTCAAGCAATCTACCTGCCTTGGCCTCTCAAAATGCTGGGATTATAGGCATGAACCACCACACAATGCCAATTATCACATGCTTGTACCCAATTCTCTGCCAAAGTTAATCATGTGAGAGATGTTCAGGCAATAATTATTGATGTTTTTACCTCTTTGCTCCCAAGATCTCTCCATAATTGCATTCAATACCTTTACACACACTAGTAACCAGTGGCAAGGACTATCCATATACTTGCAGGCTCATGGGGAGAGCATTTGTGACAACCTCTCTCCCTTTAAGGCAATTCTTCTTTAACGTCTTGTCCTGGATGTGAGTTTGACTGAGAGAAAGAATGCTTCCCTGTTTAAAGAAAAAAAAAATCTTTTTTTCCAAAATGTCTTCTAAGTCATATATTTGGAAATAAATCTATGCTTTTGTATAGTATGTTTACATTTGATTTCACCACGTACTAGGTTGACCTAAACAAAACCAGAAAAACCCTAGTTCGAGTGGCATAAATTAGATTTGTCCTTGGATCTATATTAGCATTTGCTGGGTTACAGGTCAAATATAGACATAGGTTGGTACTTCTGGTATTAATAAGAATAAAGTTACTCTGAATATCCCAATGTTCTTGTTTGTATGGAATTCCACTAAAGAAGCTAGCCATGGCGGTGTACACCTGTAGTCCTAACTAATTGGGAGGCTGAGGTGGGAGGATCACTTGAGCCCAGGAGCGGGAGAACACAGCCTAGGCAACATAGTGAGACCCTAGCTCAAAAAAGAAAAAAAGGCTGGGCGTGGTGGCTCACGCCTGTAATTCCAGCACTTTGGGAGGCTGAGGCAGGTGGATCATATGAGGCCGGGAGTTTGAGACCAGCCTGGCCAACATGGTGAAACCCTGTCTCTACTAAAAATACAAAACTTAGCTGGCATGGTGGTGCACGTCTGTAATCCCAGCTACTCAGGAGGCTGAGGCAGGAGAATCACTGGAACCCAAGAGGTGGAGATTGCAGTGAGCCTAGATCGTGCCACTGCACTCCAGCCTGGGTGACAGAGTAAGACTCCATCTCAAAAAAAAAAAAAAAATCATCAACTAAAGTGCAAGTAGGTTGGTTTTGTTTTTCTGTTTTTTTGAGACAGGATCTCACTCTGTCACCCAGGCTGGAGTGCAGTGTGCAATTACTGCTCACTGCAACCTCCGCCCCCCAGACTCAAGCCATCTGATCCTCCTACCTCAGCCTCCCAAGTAACTGGGACTATAGGTGTGCACCACCACACCCAGCTAATTTTTGTATTTTTTGTAGAGACTGGGTTCCACCATGTTGCCCAGATTATTTTGAACTTCTGAGCTCAAGAGATTCACCCACGTTGGCATCCCAAAGTGCTGAGATTGCAGGTGTAAGCCACTGTGCCTGGCCTCTTGCAAGTGTTTTTAAAGCAAGTCTCCAATGAGTTGATTCTCATTATTCGTGGCAATTATGTTATGTAAAGTCTCCACAAACACTGAATTAGTGAATACTGATGCATTGCTCCTTAGGGAAAATACAAGATTAGGTTGCTACAGCCCTTGGTGACAACGTTTTTGTCAACTGATCAATACATAACCTTGTTTTATATGTCTTTCTGTTTAAAGATCCGAACCCAAAAGCATCTGAGGCAGGTTTCAATCAATTTGGAAAGTTTATGTTGCCAAGGTTAAGGATGCATTCATTGCACGGCCTCAGGAGGTTCTGACATGTGCCCAAGGTTATTGGGGTACGGCTTGCTTTTATACATTTTAGGGACACATAAAACATCAATCAATAAACGTAAGATTTACATTAGTTGGATCTGTAAGGGCGGGAAAACTCAAAGGGAGGAGGGGCTTCCACGTCATAGGAAGATTATAATGTGTTCTGATTGGCAATTGATTGAAAGAGTTATTATCACCAGAAAGGAATGTCTGGGTTAAGATAAGGGGGTGTGGAGACCAAAATTTTATCATGCAGATGAAGCCTCCATGTAGCAGGCTTCAGAGAGAATAGATTGTAAATGTGTCTTATCAAACTGAAGGGCTGTATTGATGTTGATGCTGGAGGAGTATAATGAGGTATGTCTAAAACAGCTTCCATCACGACCTGAACTGGATCTTCAGGTTAACTCTGGAATGCCCTTGGCTGAGAGGAAAGATCCGTGCAGATGCTTGGGGGGCCTTAGAATTTTATTTTTGGTTTACAATTACTTGGCCAGGCACGGTAGCTCACTCCTGCAATCCCAGCACTTTGGGAAGCCAAGGTGGGCAGATTGCCTGAGCTCAGGAGTTCGAAGCCAGCCTGGACAACACGGTGACACCCTGTCTTTACTAAAATAGAAAAAATTAGCCAGGTGTGGTGGCATGCACCTGTAGTCCCAGATACTTTGGAGGCTGAGGCACAAGAATCGCTTGAACACAGGAGATGGAGGTTGCAGTGAGCCGAGATTGTGCCACTGCACTCCAGCCTGGGGAACAGAGCAAGACTCTGTCTCCAAAGAAAAGGAAAGAGAAAAAAGAAAGACAATTACTTAATATACTTATGGCCAACAGGACTATAATTTATGCTGGAATGAAGCTTATCTAATACAAGGATTTATCTGTAAGACGTATCACAGGTGTCTTGTGCTTAGGAACACTAAACAGCACTTTGCCACTACACTGGGAACCATTTTATATTTTTATTTTATTTTATTTTATTTCATTTCATTTTTGAGACGGAGTTTCGCTCTTGTTGCCCACATACTACATGGCATTATAATTATATGCACACATGTCTTACAGTCCCAACGCAATTATGAGCACTTCAAGGGCTAGGATCTTACTTTATCTACTTTTGCATTGTCTAGCACGGTGCCTGACTCATAATGGGGATTCAGTAAAAGTTGTTGAATGAATTTGTAAATGGATGCATAGATGGGTGATAAATGGATGGATGTTTCTAATTTCCACTTTGTTTGTGTAATTAACACATTTCTTGGGCACTTGCTGTGTGTGAGGCACTGTACTAGACACAGGAGATAAAGCAGTGCAAGCAATTTTTAAAGGGTCTTTGTTCTATGAAATACGTGAGCAGAGTGACTGGGTTGGAGGTGAGAGGGATCCTTGAGTGAGCAGCATTTGAACCAAGACCTGAATGATAATGGGAAATGAGTCATGCAAATACCAAAGGGGCCACGACCTCAGCTCAGAAGTGACATATCTTACTTAGGCTCACATTTCATTGTCTAGCACTGACCACATGGCCTTAACTGACTACTGGTCAGTTAAGAAGTGGAGTCTCCTGTATGCCTAAGAAGGAAGGGAAAACAGAGCATGATTAACCAGCAACAGCTCCTCAATGGCTCAGAGAAAAGGGGAATGACAAAAATAATAACTTGGCTGTTTGAAAATACTGTCTGTATTGGAATATCAATAAATTTAGTGTGGATGAAAAAATAAAAACCAGAGGCAATTGTTCCCAGCAGAAGGAGAAGCAAGTGTTTGGTACATCAAAGAAACAGGAAAAAGATCGACGTATAGCTTGTGAATGAGAAACAGTGAGGGGTTGGGCACAGTGGCTCACACCTGTACTCCTAGCACTTTGGGAGGTGAGACAGGAGGATCTCTTGAGGCCAGGAGTTGGAGACCAACCTGGGCAAAATAGTAAGACCTTATCCCTACATAACAAAATTTTTTTTAAATAGCTGGATGAGGTGGCATGTGCCTGTAGTCCTAGCTACTAGGGAAGCTGAAGAAGGAGGATTGCTTGAACTCAGGATTTCAAGGTTATGGTGAGCTGTGATCATGCCACACACTTCAGCCTGGGCAGAAGAGTGAGACCCTCTCTCAGAAAACAAAAACAAAACAAAACAAAAGAACTAGTGTGGAAAAACAAGAGGAGCCAGGGTATGTAGTGCAACGTGGTCCATGCCAAGGAGTATGGATTTGACTCTCAGCGCAAAGAGATACCTTTGTGAGAAAGTGGTCAGATAATTTAGTTTACATTTTTAAATACCTCTTTGGCTGTTGCATGCAGAATAAATTAACAGGGGCAACAGGAAAGGTGAGAAGATAGGAAGTTCTGCACTAGTCCAGGTGAGAGATAATGATAACTAGGTCTGGCGGATGGTAACAAGAAAAGTGAGAAGTAGATCTTTAATGTAGAACAGGCAGGACTTCATGGTAGATTGTGAGGGGTGAAAATAGAGAACTCATTCACCCATAAATTTTTCGGTACACTTGTTTTTCTTTCTGTCCTCATTTTCACCTACAAACTTGAGGATACCAGCACATATGTTAAACTGTGTTATTCACTGTAAAATTTTTATGAACTGGATTCATAAAGTCAATGAGATATAATGAAGGCAGTAGCAACCATCTTAAACTGTAAAAGTGAAGTAGCCTGTAATCTCACTAGCGTGGGAGGCTGAGGTGGGAGAATGGCTTGTGTCCATGAGTTCAAGACCAGCCTGGGCAGAGTAACAAGATCTCAGTCTCTACAAAAATTAAAAAATAAGCCGGTGCAGCAGCATGCACCTGTAGTCCCAGCTCAGGTGGCTTAGGTGGGAGGATGGCTTCAGCCCAGATGGTCGAGGCTGCAGTCAGTGACAGCGTCTCTGTCTCAAAAATAAATAAATAAATAAATAAATATGAAATAGACTTAGTGGTTCTGGCCAACCTCATTGTCATTATTGAAAAATTGATGGCCGGGCTCAGTGACTCACGCCTGTAATCCCAATAATTTGGGAGGCTGTCTCGGGCGGATTACCTGAGGTCAGGAGTTCGAGACCAGCCTGGCCAACATGGTGAAACCCTATCTCTACTAAAAATACAAAAATTAGCAGGGCATGGTGGCGAGTGCCTGTAATCCCAGCTACTCAGGCAGCTGAGGCAGGAGAATTGCTTGAACCTGGGAGGCAGAGGTTGCAGTGAGCTGAGATC
>NW_012115488.1:10009534-10016134 GCF_000951035.1 Colobus angolensis palliatus | reverse complement strand
TGCACTCCAGCCTGGGTGACGAGTGAAACTCCATCTCAAAAGAAAAAAAAAAGAAATGCAATCTTTAATTCTTTTACATTCTGTGTAGAAACATAAAGATTATTTTTACATAACTATAGAAAACGTTATCGATTATAATGAATGGAGATATAGGAAAAAATGAAATATAAGCATTAGTTTTTCAGATACTTTGAGGTTTACATTTGTGTTACATTCTAGGCAAAGTTGAGGCACCACAAAACGGGCTAGTTGATGTATGAACCACAAATATACAAGGCAACTGGAATAGAGATACGGAAATTATTTATTTTACTGTGTAATGTGACCAGATGTGTTTAAAATGCAACAGAATAGTCATTCTACCGGGAATACAAAACAACAAATATTTTAAAAAATAAAATAAAATGCAACAGAAGCTGAGTTGTGTCTTTTATGAGGCTGGGCACCGGTGAGGATCACCTGTCTCTTGTGATCACAATACATGGTTCCTTGCGATTTTTTTCTATTAATCCACATTTTAAACAGGGAGTCCTCCAGCTCCACCTCTATATACATTTTTCTGAAGCATATTATACACTTCTTACCAGATGTGGAAACTGTTCCAGGAAGATAGAGCAGGTCTCAGACTGATCCATAGGCCTGATAACATTTTTTTGTGGCTTGCTTGTGAAAGCCAGGTTGATTCTTTGAGCTAAAGAGACTCATTCTGTTAGAAGAAGAAATTACTCCCATAGCTGCCTAGATCTTACAGGTGAAACTAGACTGGTTTCAATAACATAGCCTAAGGAAGAAACTTTTTTTTTTAAATCTAAGGGGATTTACCAACATGAAAGATACAATGGAAAGAGATGAAATTCCAACACTGTAGAGGAAAGGAAAACTAGCGAACGAGGAGGACATTCCAAGTTTTGGGGGTTTTATTTATTTGCTTTTCGGTTTCTTTGAAAAGTGATTTTTGAGGAAAATTTTATATCTTTCCCTTTTTTAGATTTGGGACGTATAACCTTTCTGTAAAGTAAGAAGGAGTTATTATAAAATCATATGTGTATTTCTCCCTTTTTTGTTAAGAAAATTGCCGTTAAACGTGCTGCTGCTGCTGCTCCTCTATCTTGCACCAAGTGAATGTTTAAATAGTTTAAATAAACATGTTTCAGCTGACTGCTAGGGGAGATTCATTACAGCCAGGGGGAACTCAGTTAAACTGTTCAAGGAGATCTGGTTAATATCCCCGTGATTTTTGCTTGCGGTAGAAATTGCACTAATATTTACACGAAGGGCATGGTTTGGGGGCAATAGCAAAGCTCTATTGAAGTGGGAATTTGCACAGTCAGTGCCCACTAATGAAAATAGCTACAGTTCAATGCCCTTTCCAAAAGTGTAATTAGGCCCTTCAAATGACATGTGATTTTCACATTTTTACTCTCAAGGTGCAAATTTTTCTTGCCATCCAGTGCCTGGATTAAGACTATCACTTTGCAAAAATAATTAAGCAAGATAACAGTAGGCTCCTGAATAACTTCTGAAAAATGTATGTTGGTTTTTCTTTTATAACTGTTATAAATTAAACACAAAATTATAATTTTTTTGATAGTTATACTTAAAAAATTAATAGTCTATGTAAGTTATCTTTACAGTCTTTGAATCACATTATACAACTAGGCCGGGTGCGGTGGATCATGCCTGTAATCCCAGCACTTTGGGAGGCCAAGGCAGGCAGATCACGGAGTCAGTTCAAGACCAGCCCGGTCAACATGATGAAACCCCATCTCTACTAAAAATACAAAAATTAGGGCCGCGCGCAGTGGCTCAAACCTGTAATCCCAGCACTTTGGGAGGCCGAGACGGGCGGATCACGAAGTCAGGAGATCGAGACCATCCTGGCTAACATGGTGAAACCCCGTCTCTACTAAAAAATACAAAACACTAGCCGGGCGAGGTGGCGGGCGCCTGTAGTCCCAGCTACTCGGGAGGCTGAGGCAGGAGAATGGCGTAAACCCAGGAGGCAGAGCTTGCAGTGAGCTGAGATCCGGCCACTGCACTCCAGCCCGGGTGACAGAGCAAGACTCCGTCTCAAAAAAGAAAAAAAAAAAATACAAAAATTAGCCAGGCATGTTGGTGTGCACCTGTAATCCCAGTTATTGGGGAGACTGAGGAAAGAGAATCGCTTGAACCCAGGAGGTGGAGGTTGTGGTGAGCTGAGATCATGCCACTGCACTCCAGCCTGGGCAACAGAGTGAGACTCCATCTCAAAAAATAAAATAAAATAAAATTATAGAACTATACTTCTCGGCAATCCAGATTGAGTTCCATTTGGGTGGAGAAGAAACTTCAGACCAAAATTACACTGCAAATACAGTTCTGCTAAAGTTCTTGTGGGTTTCCTCTTTTAAGTGGAGAGGGAGCCAGCGGGAAATCTCTTAACACTGAGTTTGCCAGGTTTTTACTTTTTGTTTTTGCTTTCCTAGTTCAATGGTTATTTAACTTGTTCAGGAAGCAGAATATCCTGAAATTAAAGGTGCTCCTTGTGTTATGATAAAATATGGATGAATTTATTTCAATCCCCAAAATTCTGATTTAGTACAAAAAGATGTATCTACATATCTAAATCTAAATGGAGATACCTAGACAGATAAACAAATATTTATGCATTTATTTAATTTCTTTTTCAAGAATATTCAATGTTGGTTTTGTAAATCACATTGCCTTGATCTTATATTTACAAATAAACTATGGCTGCTTTCTTATTTCCAACTAGGGCTCTTTCCATCTTTTCCTGTTAGTATTTGCTACTTATTCACTCACTCTTGTACCCAACAGATAAGATGCAGTAGTTGATGTTTTAAGAAAAATACATAGGAGAAACACCTAAAATTTAGAAAATCCTATTCACTTGTTTGATGTTTTCTGTGAGTTGAGAAAAATCCCATTATTTGATTTTAGCACTGAAGACATTAGTCCATTTCAGAGTCCAGCAATTATACATTTGATAGATTTGAGCATAGCTTGAGAACTATTCTTCAAATTTTAAGTTGAGAACCCATTACAATATCTAATTACTGTTCAGAACATAAAGAGAGAGGCTATTGATACAGCCCAAGGTTAAACCAGAAGTTCTGTTTTTTCTTAACCTGTATTGAGCTCTGACTATGTGCCATGGACTGATTTAAGCCCTTTACATTAATAACTATTTTTAATCTTCAAAACAATTCTAAGAAACAGATAACATTCTTTCATTTATTCATTCATTTACACTAAGTGCTAGGCACCATTCTATGCCCTGAGGGTAGAACATGAACAAAACCAAGTCGTTGCTCTGTTCCTGTTTGTAATTCTCATCAAGGATACAATCTGACTCTGTTTAAATATCTGCTCCACCCCTTACTAGCTCTGACCTTGGGCAGATTTTGTAATCTCTCTGTGACTCAATTTCTTTATCTAGAAAGTATAGATGATAACAGTTCTTACCTTAGAAGGTTGATATGAGGTGATATGATATAATATTAAATGAGTTAATCATTGTAAAACATTTAGAACCTTGTCTGGCTAACAAATAAGCATGATACAAGTATGTGTGCATTATCACAGTCATTGTCAACAGAGCAAGCAGATAAAGTGTTTCCCCTCTGTTAGACAAGGAGGAAAATGGAACACATTTATGTATATGTGGTGGTGATAAGTGATAGGAAGAAAAATGAAACTGGGGGCTGGGTGCAGTGGCTCACGCCTGTAATCCCAGCACTTTGGGAGGCTGAGGCAGGGGGACCACAAGGTCAGGAGATCAAGACCATCCTGGCTAACATGGTGAAGCCCCATCTCTATTAGAAAAAAAAAAAAATAGCTGGGCATGGTGGCAAGCACCTGTAGTCCCAGCTACCTGGGAGGCTGAGGCAGGAGAATCGCTTGAACCGGGGAGGTGGAGGTTGAAGTGAGCTGAGATCACACCACTGCACTCCAGCCTGGGTGACAGAGAGAGACTCTGCCTCAAAAATAAATAAATAATAAAAAGAAATTGGGGAAGGGAAATAGACAAAGACAGAGATGGGGTCGTTTTCTGTAGGTGGATGGGAAAATCCTCTCTGTGAAGGTAAACAGATACCTGACAGAAGCGAAGCACCAGATCATGTGGTTATGTAGAGGAAGAGCCATCCAGGCAGAGGGAACAGCATGTGCAAAGGACAGGGGAGGGACTATGCCTGATGTGACCAAACAAGAGCACGAAGGCCAACATGACCAGAAAGGGAGTGGGAGTGAGGCCAGAGATGAGGACAGAAGGCACAGGGATCATACCAGGAAGAGCTTTGTAGGCTATAAGAAGTACTTTATTTTTATTTTATTTTATTTTATTATTATTTTTTCTTTCGTTCCTTCTTTACTTATTTTTAAGACAAGGTCTGGCTCTGTCACCCAGGCTGGAGTGCAGTGGCGGGATCTCGGTTCACTGCAAACCTCCACCTCCCGGCTTCAAGCGATCCTCGTGCCTTAGCCTCCCCAGTAGCTGGGACCAAAGGCTAGTGCTACCACGCCGGGCCAGAACTTTGTATTTTAATGAGCACATTGCTCTGAATAAAGTTGAAGGCAGCCAGGCGCCATGGCTCACACCTGTAATCCCAGCACTTTGGGAAGGCTGAGGCGGGCAGATCGCTTGAGCTCAGGAGTTTGAGACCAGCCTGGGCAATATGGTGAAACCGTATCACTACCAGAAACACAAAAAATTAGCTGGGCGTGGTCGCGGGCGCCTGTGGTCACAGTTTCTTGGGCAGCTGAGGCACAAGCATCGCTTGAACCCGGGAGGCGGAGGTTGCACTGAGCAAAGATCGCGTCATTGCACTCCATCCTGGCGACAGAGCAAGTCTCCATCTCAAAAGTAAGTAAGTAAGTAAGTAAGTAAATAAATAAATAAATAAATAAATTGAAGGTCTCAGAAGAGATTCCCCCTATAAATTGTGTCCTTGTTCCCCACCCAGGTTTTATATAAGTAGTACAACAAAGCAAGAGATTTTTGTCTGTTTTTTTCTTTTTCTCCCCCTCTCGAATGTATCCCTAGGAGCAGAACAATATCTGACACATAGCAGGCTCTCCAAAAAGCACTTGGTGAGTGAGTGAAGTTCCTTTTCAAAGTAAAGATGGAAACCAGCAGATCAACTTTATTACAGATAAAGTTCCAGTGGTTAGATGCTGCTTTAGGTTGTTAGCTAAGGTGACTTACTAACCCTAAACCCCCAATATTAGGCGGAAAGAACCTGAGGAAAGCTTACCTGACAGCAGAACAAAACAGAATGTTTGCTTTCTGCTAGCTGACTCCTTCCCAAGAGAGTCAAGAGCCAGGCCTGGTGTTCCATTCCACATTTATCAATCAGTAAGTCAGTCATCTTTCTGGGAGCGGAGTGTCTGCAGACAGAAAGACCAGGAGGTGCTTAGGAATAATCTCTCTTTAAGAAAACCAGGCCGGGAGCGGTGGCTCACGCCTGTAATCCCAGCACTTTGGGAGGCCGAGGTGGGCGGATCACCTGAGGTCAGGAGATCGAGACCAGACTGACCAACGTGGAGAGAAACCCTGTCTCTACTAAAAATACAAAAATTAGCCGTGCATGGTAGCACATGCCTATAGTCCCAGCTACTCGGGAGGCTGAGGCAGGAGAATCACTTGAATCCGGGAGGCGGAGGTTGCAGTGACCCAAGATTGCGCCATTGCACTCCAGCCTGGGCAACAAGAGTGAGGCTCCGTCTCAAAACAAAAAAGAAAACCATAAGAAGAGAAAAGGTATATATCCCTCTGAACTCTGAGATGGGCGTACATTAGGGGATTCAGAAAAGGGAGTAAAAATCTCTGATTTACATTTTAGAAGAGTTTCTTCTTTTTGCCCCTCCAGATCCACTCTTTATTCTCCTCCCCTTGCCCTGTGCCAAGGGAAGAGGGGTTGGACTGTCAGAAGGAAATCAAAGAACTTCCATCCACGGCCTGGCTATTTCTCTGTCTACATTCCCTGTAACCACTTCCTGCACTCTGGGATACTGCTCTATTCATTTTTTATTTCCCTCAAACCTGTCCTTACCTTTGTAAATTGTTCTTTTATTAAACTGTCTTGAAATCAGTCCGTTTGTGTGGGCATCTCTTTCCTGTCTATACCTTAACTGATATGTAGATACAGTTGCTCTTGATGTTTTGTGAGGACAAGATTACTGATGGGAGAAGACGTGTGGGGCCTGGGGTGAGGGGTGGAGAGAGGAGGCAAGCACAAAAGCAGGCCAATTAGAATCTGGCAGTGCTGCAGCCAGATTCTCAAAAAAAAAAAAACAAAAAGAAAAAGAAAAAGAATGCATTGCAATAATCTTCAGAGTATGTGGGAAAAGGCAATAAAAATAGAAATAAATTATTTTAAAAATTTAAAAATAAACAAAATGGGCCGGGCACGGTGGCTCACACCTGTAATCCCAGCACTTTGGGAGGCCGAGGCAGGCAGATCACAAGGTCAGGAGTTCGAGACCAGCCTGACCAATATGGCAAAACCCCCATCTCTACTAAAAATACAAAAATTAGCTGGGCATGGTGGCAGGCACCTATAGTCCCAGCTACTTGGGAGGCTGAGGCAGGAGAATGGC
>NW_012115488.1:10007738-10008174 GCF_000951035.1 Colobus angolensis palliatus | reverse complement strand
TATTTTAAACCAAATTACAGAGGACTGTTGCAATTGTAACAATTTCAACCCACATATTAGCCCACAAAACAAAACCTTAAGTTTCCAAGCACAGAGCCTCCTCACTAGATCCACTGGCTGGAAAAAATGATGATGGCTACTATGGTGCACATATGCTGAGCATATGCACAGTATGCTCAATAGTATCTTTTTTTTTTTTTTTTTTTGAGATGAGGTCTCACTCTGGAGTACAGTGCCATGATTTCAGCTCCCTAAAGCCCCTGCCTTCTGGGCTCAAGCTATCCTCCCACCTCAGCTTCACAAGAAGGTGGGACCACAGGTGCCTGCCACCAGGCCAGGTTAATTTTTTGTGTTTTTTTTTGAGACGGAGTCTCGCTCTGTCACCCAGGCTGGTGTGCAGTGGCCAGATCTCAGCTCACTGCAAGCTCCGCCTCCC
>NW_012115488.1:10006024-10006620 GCF_000951035.1 Colobus angolensis palliatus | reverse complement strand
TAAAATAGTGATACCCTAAAAATAGGCATGTAGACCAACGGAATGGAATAGAGAACCCAGAAATAAAGCCAAATACTTACAGCCAACTGATCTTCCACAAAGCAAACAAAAACAAAGTGGGGAAAGGACACCCCATTCAGTAAGTGATGCTGAGATAATTGTCATGCCCCATGTAGAAGAATGAAACTGAATCCTCATCTCTCACCTTATACAAAAATTAAGATGGATTGAAGACTTAAGTCTAAGATCTGAAACCATACAAATTCTAGAAAAGAACATCAGAAAAGCTTTTCTAGACATTGGCTTAGGCAAAAGTTCACGACTAAGAACCCAAAAGCAAATGCAACAATAAAAACAAAGATAAATAGATGAGAACTAATTAAACTAAAAGGCTTCTGCACAGCAAAAGACATAACAGAGTTAACAGACAATCCAGAGTGGGAGAAAATCTTCACAAACTATGCATTCCACCAAGGACTAATATCCAGACTGTGTAAAGAACTCAAACTAACCAGCAAGAAAAAACAAATAATCCCAGCAAAAAGTGGGCACAGGACATGAATAGACAATTCCCAAAAGAAGATACATAAATGGCC
>NW_012115488.1:9985426-10005779 GCF_000951035.1 Colobus angolensis palliatus | reverse complement strand
GGGAGGCGGAGGTTGTGGTGAGCTGACATCATGCCATTGCACTCCAGCCTGGGCAACAAAAGCAAAACTCCATCTCAAAAAAACAAAAAAAAGAAGATATATAAATGGCTGACAAACATCTGAAAAAAATGAAAAAAAAGCACAACCTCACTAATTACAGAGAAATGCAAATTAAAACCACAATTGTGTATCACCTTACTCCCGTAAAAATAGCCATAATTTAAAAATAAAAAAAAAAGAGGCTGGGCTTGGTGGCTCATACCTGTAATCTCAACACTTCGGGAGGCCAAAGAGGGTGGATCACCTGAGGTCAAGAGTTCGAGACCACCTGACCAACATGGAGAAATTCCGTCTCTACTGAAAACACAAAATTAGCCGGGCGTGGTGACTCATGCTTGTAATCCCAGTTACTCGGGGGCTGAGGCAGGAGAATTGCTTGAACCTGGGAGGCAGAAGTTGTGGTGAGCTGCGATGGCGCCATTGCACTCCAGCCTGGGCTATAAGAGCAAAACTGCGTCTCAAATAAAATAAACTAAAAATAAATAACAATAAACATAAATAATAGATGTTGGGCCAGGTGTGGTGGCTCATGCCCCTAATCCCAGCACTTTGGGAGGCTAAGGTGGGCAGATCACTTGAGCTCAGGAGTTTGAGACCAGCATGGCCAACAAAGTGAGGCCCTATCTGTAAAAAAAAAAAAAAGAAAGAAAGAAAAGAAAATGTTGACCTGGATGGGATGTGGTGAAAAGGGAACACTTTTACACTGCTGGTGGGGATGTAAATTAGTACAACCACTATGGAAAGCAGTATGGAGATTCCTTAAAGAACTAAAAGTAGAACTACCATTTGATCCAGCAATCCCACTACTAGGTATCTACCCAAAGGAAAATAAGTCATTATATAAAAAAGACGCTTGTACACATCGCTTGTACACATGTGTTTACAGCAGCATAATTCACAATTGCAAAGATGTGGAACCAGCCAAAATGCCTATAAACCAACGACTGGCTAAAGAAAATGTGGTACATATACACCATGGAATACTATTCAACCATAAAAAGGAATAAAATAATAGCATTTACAGCAACCTAGATGGAACTGGAGATGATTATTCTAAGTGAAGGAACTCAGGAATGGAAAACTAAACATCATATGTTCTCACGCATAAGTGGGAGGTAAGCTATGAATATGCAAAGGCATAAGAATGATATAATGAACTTTGGGGACTTGGGGGGAAGGGTGGGAGGGAGGTGAGAAATAAAAGACTACACATTGGGTACAGTGCACAGTGCTCAGGTGATGGGTGCACCAAAATCTCAGAAATTACCCCTAAAGAACTTATCCATGTAACCAAAAACCACTTGTTTCTCAAAAACTGTTGAGATAAAATAAAATAAAAATAGTACATTATTTTAAAAAATTTTTAAAAAATGATAACCCACTCCCCACTGCAGTTTCACATAAATGCATACACATACTGCTTTACTCTTCTTCACAGGATATAACTCAGCCTGAAATTAGATAATTCATTCATTGCACAATTCCATCAATAAGATTCAAGTTCTCTGTTCTACTTTTCCCCGCTTCTCACTAGTACACTTGACTAGTCGTAAAATAAAAAAATAAAAATAGGCCGGGCACGGCGGCTCATGCCTGTAATCCCAGTACTTTGGGAGGCCAAGGCGCGCTGATTACTTGTGGTCAGGAGTTTGAGATCAGTCTAGACAACATGGTGAAACTCCGTTTCCACTAAAAATACAAAAATTAGCTGGGTGTGGTGGCGGGCGTCTGTAGTCTCAGCTACTTGGGAGACCGAGGCCCGAGAATTGATTGAACTTGGCAGGCAGAGGTTGCACTCCAGTCTGGGTGACAGAGCCAGACTTGTCTCAAAAACAAGTAATTAATTAATTAAAAATTTGAAAATAAAAGTAAGTTATCTACCTTGTTCACTCTTCCTGTGCCTAGAACTTAGGAGGTGCACAATAAATATTTGCTAATTCACACACACACAGACACACATGGTATTTGGCTCAGAGAGAGATTATCACGGTGATTCTAAAAATCTGTAGCACTCATAGTAGTATATGTTGATCCAAATTTTCGTGGTTTTTTTTGAGACGGAATTTCGCCCTTGTTGCCCAGGTTGGAGTGCAATGGCACGATCTCAGCTCACCACAACCTCTGCCTCCCCGGTTCAAGAGACTTTTCTGCCTCAGCCTCCCGAGCAGCTGGGATTACAAGCATGTGCCACCACACCTGGTTAATTTTTGTATTTTTAATAGAGACAAGGTTTCCCTATGTTAGTCAGGCTGGTCTTCAACTCCCAACCTCATGTGATCCGCCGGCTTCATTCTCCCAAAGTGCTGGGATTACAGGAGTGAGCCATTGTGCTCGGCCAAGTTGATACAAACTTTCTAAAGATAAATGTTGTGATCTTTTTTTTTTTTTTTCCATACTGTTAGTAAAGATGGTGTTTTGTCATATTGGCCAGGCTGGTCTCAAACTGCTGAATTCAAGTAATCTGCCCCCCTTGGCCTCCTAAACTGCTGGGATTATAGGTGGGAGCCACAGTGCCCGGCTACCATCTATTAAAAAAAAGAAAAAACAGCTTCAGAAATATCATGACATTCAATTCAAGAAGCCTACCTTCAGGGCTGAATAGGATATTCAGATAAATATTTATTTACAAAAGTGTCTTTG
Source organism: Colobus angolensis palliatus (assembly GCF_000951035.1). Classification (NCBI taxonomy): domain Eukaryota; kingdom Metazoa; phylum Chordata; class Mammalia; order Primates; family Cercopithecidae; genus Colobus; species Colobus angolensis. The sequence goes on along the minus strand of NW_012115488.1, from coordinate 10,003,079 downwards.
TAGCATTATATAGTAATGGGAAATATAAGGTTTGGTTAAATGTATTATGAAGCCATAAAAGAATAAATTGTTATAGCAAAAAAAAAAATTGTTAGAGCAATTAAATCACTATAGAAAAGGGTGTGCCATCTGTTATTAAATTTGAAAAGTAGGTAACAAACTAGCATGATCAGTATTCCTTATACATGGTAAAACTCTAATGGCTGGGCGCAGTGACACACTCCTGTAATGCCAGCACTTTGGGAGGCTGAGGCCGGCAGATTGCTTGAGCTCAGGAATTCGAGACCAGCCTAGGCAACATTGTGAAACCCCATCTCTACAAAATACAAGAAAAAAAAAAAATTTCAGCTGAACGTGGTGGTACACACCTGTAGTCTCAGCTACTCAGCTACTCAGGAGGCTGAAATGGGAGGATCACTTGAGCCCAGGAAGGGCGAGGCTGCAGTGAACCCAGATAGCAGCCTGCATGCCAGCCTGGGCCACAGAGTGAGACCCTGCTTCAAACAACAACAACAACAACAAAGACCTCACCTCCAACTTCACCTTCTCAACCCCTCCTCACCTCCAACTCCAAAAACAAAGAAACAAACAAACAAACAAACAACTTTGTAAAGTGTGTACTCCAGAATATCTACCATTATTATTGCTTGGTTGTGAGATTATAGATGTTTCAGAGTTTCTTCTGTGTGCTTATCTACGGTTTGTTTGTTTGTTTGTTTTGAAATAGAGTCTCACTCTATTGCCCAGATTGGAGTGTAATGGTGTGAGCCACTGCGCTTGGTCTTATATATGCATTTTTACATGTCTACAATAAACTGATGAAACAACATGTTGTTTTACTTTGTTTCATTTTAAAATACTGTTTAAAATTATTATAAGTAAACCAAAGTGGATTTCCTAAGGACTCACAGCTACAGAAAATCTCAAAGCAGAAAAAATAAAACTTGCAAGTGAATTAGAATCACAAAAAGTCTGAATATTTTCTCTTCATTATTGTTACCCAAACATTTATCTCAAGTGGAAACACTTCTCTCTGGGCTCCAAAAGAGATTTGTTAAATTACTACTGCCTGCCAAAAGAAATTAATATTGCAAATAATAATTAGGCTAACAATGAAAACTCTGGGGGGTAAATAAAAAAACCACAATTCACAATTATCCTTGAATGGAATCTGCAGAGATTGGAGGTAAGTGGAGAGCTCTTCTTTCAAAGTCAAATCAAATCAACGGTGTTAAGCGCCACAGCGTGGACAGGACCCACTGAACTAAACTCTGAGGAAACACAAAATGTGTGACCCAAAGTCCTTGTTCGCCAGAGACAATACTGATATAGCCGAGGAAATTCCTGTTAGAGCATGGTTTGCAGTGAGTAGGAAGGATGGTGTAGAGGTGAATAGTGGGGTTGTGGATAGTGTGGATTGTCATTCCCTTGATCTGAACCAGGGGTTGCAAAAACATAATCTGAAATTTGAATCAGCCCTGCAGACAAATTAAAGCATTTATAATGCCTAAAAATATGTTAGAGACCAGCTGGGTGTGGTGGTGCACGCCTGTAATCCCAGCACTTTGGGAGGCCTAGGCGGGTGGATCACTTGAGGTCGGAAGCGGCCAGCCTGGCCAACATGGTGAAACACCCATCTCTACCAAAAAGTATACAAAATTAGCCAGGTGTGGCAGTGTGCTCCTGTAATCCCAGCTACTCGGGAGACTGAGGCAGGAGAATCGCTTGAACCTGGGAGTCAGTGAGCCGAGATCATGCCATTGCATTCCAGCCTGAGTGACAGTGCAAGACTCTGTCTCAAACAATCAAAAAAGTTAGAAACCTATTTAGCTCATTTCAAGCGTAGCACAGAGCAGCTAGTCCGAATCACAAATTTAAGTTTTCTGTTCCCACAGGTATAGTTTTTGATTCTTGTATCTAAGCTATCCTTGAATCCCTACTTGAAAGTTGACCAACATTTGTCAAACAAAAAAATCTAGAGAATACTGCTTTTTAATGGCCAAAATGAAAGTTCTGCACTACTAAATTAGTTAGTTAGTTAGTTAGTTATATTGAGATAGGGTCTCTTTCTGTCACCCAGGCTTGAGTTGCAGTGGTATGATCATGGCTCACCACAGCCTCCATCTCCTGGGCTTAAGTCACCCTCTAGCCTCAGCCTCCCATGTAGCTGGGAACACAGGTGCATGCCACCATGTCTGGCTAATTTTTTGATATTTTTGTAAGGACAGGGCTGTCACTCTTGCCTGAGCTGGTCTTAAACTCCTGAGCTCAAGAGATCCTCCCACCTCGGCCTCCCAAAGTGCTAGGATTATAGGTGTGAGCCACCATACCCAACCTACTAAATTTTAATAATGGTAACTTCTGCAATTCTTAGGAAATAGCTACTAGGTAGGATTTCCTCCTAGGCCACTTTCTCTTTTCTTTTTTTCCCCCTTCCCTTTCCCCTTCTTCCCCTTCCCCTTCCCTTTCTTCTCCTTTCAGAAGGAGTCTCCCTCTGTCACCCAGGCTAGAGTGCAGTGGGGTGTTCTGGGCTCTCTGTAACCTCCATCTCCCAGGTTCAAGCGATTCTACTGCCTCAGCCTCTGAGTAGCTGGGATTACAGGAGTGCACCAACACACCTGGATTTTTTGTAGAGATGGGGTTTCACCATATTAGGTCAAGCTAGTCTCCAACTCCTGACCTCAAGTGATCTGCACGCCTCAGCCTCCCAAAGTACTGGGATTATAGGAGTGAGCCACCACACCTGGCCTCTAGGCCACATTCTTTTTTTTTTTTTTTTTTTGCCACATTCTTAAAGCTTTGTCTTGTCACCATTTATCTGCCAGGGACAAAAACAAAGAAACAAACAGAAGTAAGCCAATAGCAAGTAGAAGAAAAAGCAAAACAAATTAAGATTCTATTATTCTAGGAAGGTAGGAATAGATAAATTCCTATAGGACCCTAATGGCCAGGATATTGAATTTTGACTTTATCCTGAAGACAATAGAGGGTCTTTCATATGGAGACAGACTAGAAATGTAAAATCAGTCTCTAAATTTCAGAAACAAGGCTGAGTGCCATGGCTCACGCCTAGAATCCCAGCACTTTCGGAGGCCGAGGCTAGCGGATCACTTGAGGGCAGCAGTTTGAGACCAGCCTGGCCAACATGGCGAAAGTCCATTTTTACTAAAAATACAAATAGCCAGGTGTGGTGGCGGGCGCCTGTAATCCCAGGTACCCAGGAAGCTGAAGCAAGGGAATCGCTTGAACCCAAGAGGCAGAGGTTGCATTGAGCCAAGATCACACCACTGCACTCCAGCCTGGGCAACAGAGTAAGACTCAGTCTTAGAAACAAAATCTAGGCCAGGCGTGGTAGCTCACGCCTATAATCCCAGCATTTTGGGAGGCTGAGGTGGGTGGATCACCTGAAGTAAGGAGTTCAGGAGAAGCCTGGGCAACATGGTGAAATCATGTCTCTACTAAAATTGCAAAAATTAGCAGGCATGGTGACATGCGCCTGTAGTCCCAGCTACTCGGGAGGCTGAGGCAGCAGCATCACTTGAACCCAGGAGGTGGAGGTTGCAGTGAGCCGAGATTGCACCACTACACTCCAGCCTGGCTACAGAGCGAGACTGTCTCAAAAAACAAAAAAGAAAAGAAAAAGAAAAAGAAACAAAAACCTATTGATAAGAGTTCATTTTAAAGATCATTCTCCACACTTAGAGCATGGAATCATGCCTGTCAGCAATTTTGGTCAGTCTCCAGATTAGTAACTGTGACTTGCCACCCTGGCTGATGGGCTGGCAGGAAGGAGTGTGTCATATCAGAAATTGCCACAGACACCCAGGGCAATGTGATTTGTCACTTAAAGAGGGAGGCAGATCAAGAGCATCTCATCCTCCGGCTGCTGAGTCATCCTGCTCTGGCAGTTATTTAAACAGAAGCCTCCAGGAGACATACAATCAACACTCCACTCAGACAATGCCCAGACCTCCAGAAATCATGTGTCAAGCTTGGATTGCCTTAGACAGGTGCAATTTTAAAACAGCTTTCATCCTCTTTTCTCTCATATTGTCACACTATCGGTTCTGACTTCTGGCTCCTTTCCTCGCAAGAAGCTCACCCAGCTGGAACTCTTATGGGACCTTGGCACCAGAGACCACCAATTCCTCTTTGAAGTTTTTTAACAGCATCATTGGTATTTCTGACTTGGCTTTCTTGTATTTCTCTCACGTTAACAAAACTGGTTGAGCATCTACCACGGGCTACATGCTGAGCTACAGGTAAGGTTTGGCTAAAGGATGAATAAGACCCACTCCTTGTCTTCAGGAGTTTGTCTAGCAGAAGAGTCTGTCAAGTAATCAGGAAACCCCCGTACACAATGTGATAGCTCTAAGACAGGTATATACAAGATGATGTTCTGGACCTTAACTGTTTAGGGAGTACCACTGCCTTTGTCTAAAAACCATCACCCTTTTTATACGCCATTTGGGAGGAAGTGGGGGGACGTGGGAGGCTTTAAAGGGCTATGGGAGGATGGACATTTTAAAAGGACTTTTCTTTTTTTTTTGAGACAGATTTTTGCTCTGTCACCCAGGCTGGAGTGCAGTGGTGTGATCTCGGTTCACTGCAAGCTCCGCCTCCCGGTTTCATGCAATTCTCCTGCCTCAGCCTCCTGAGTAGTTGGGACTACAGGTGCCCGCCACCACACCTGGCTGATTTTTTTGTATTTTTAGTAGAGACAGGGTTTCACCTTGTTAGCCAGGATGGTCTCGATCTCCTGACCTCGTGATCCACCCGCCTTGGCCTCCGGAAGTGCTGGGATTACAGGCGTGAGCCACCGCGCCCTGCCAAAGGGCTTTTCAAATCTAACGATGTATTCGCATTTCCACCTGTCTGCCAGCCCTTGTCCAGTTTGACCTGGGCACTCACTGCTGCTTTGGTGGTGAGTACTGTTGATGGTTCTTTTCCCTGCCCATCCTTGAGGTGCTCCCTTCAGTATGTCAAATGAGGACTCCCATTACATTTGACTGTCATCCATCAGCCACAACTGTCCTGCCCAGAAGAGCTGGCCTTGGTTTTAAAGCCTACATCTTGGCTGACCTTCTTTATCACTTTATTAAGGAACCTGACTTGCTGTTTGATACCACATGTGCTACAGGTGCTGTTGATGAAACTGCCAAAGGAGCTGAATGTGACTGACATCTTTGGAAGGATGAGACTTAGCATGCCCGTACAGTTGTGTCCAAATGCTGTCCTTATCTCCCAATGGAAAGGTATTGTAAATAAAGAGAAAGGTCAGAGGCTTATTTTAAACACTAAATATGAGCTAGGAGCTGTCCTAGACACTATGTAAAAGTTTTATTTAGTTCTCACTGTAATGTTGGCCTTATGTTAGCCTCGCAGTTTTTAGACTGAGGAAATTATGGCTCAGAGAGTTTAAGAGACCTGTTGAAGATCACACAGCTCCACAAACTTTTGTGTAGATTGAATGTGTACATGGGTCTATGTGACTTTGAATCTTGTGTTCTTTACCTTAGTGGACTATTTCACAGAAGGAAAATGAAATATTAACATGGCAATAAGATTTCTGGTTCCAGTCTGATTATTGGTCTTCCAAGAGTGTTATAGGATGTATAGCCTGAGTCTCTGAAGCTTTGTTCTGAAGCATGCTATCAATATGAACAAATTGGTATGGAAGGAAGCCATAAATTACACTAAAATCTAGTTCATCAGAGGAAAATATTGTTAAATACATTTTCATTCCCAGAACTGTTCATATTGAAGAATAAAACACACAGTGGGAAAGAGACGAAGAGAAAATACGCCTGTTTTTATGACTTGTTGATATCTATGGGGTTTTTCCTTAAGCCTCACAACAATTTCCAGCATTGCCAGCAGCATTCAGTACATTCAGAACAGGATCATTTCACCCGCAGCTGAACTAGCACCATGCCTGGGACAGACAGAGAATGGCCTTCCAGCAGACATGCCAAGGAGCAAGCCAGGGTCAGTGAGTGAAGAGGAGGGCAGGCCCATTTGAAGCAACACAGTTTATGTAAGTGTGATCTAACTGCTTTCACTGGAAATGGGTCAGGTTCCAGTTGAGAGAACGAGGGGCCTGAATGACCCCAGCAAAATCACTGTGGCATTTCTTTCAATCATCTTTGAGAATATGGCCCTGTGATGACATAATGACACTTGGATTCATTTCAGTCAGCCGTGTTTCCCCCTCCTTTCTTGCTTCCCCATAGTTGATTTGCCAAATTTTTTTTGTTTGCTTAAATACACTAAACTAAACAGGATACATTATATGACAGTCCGTGATAAATTTACCACTGGGAAAAGGAAAAAAGTATGGGATAAAGAAATAGGTCTTTTTCGCCTCTCACAGCTGTGATTCAGTTCTGACTCAAAAGGAAGTGTGCCACCTACTGAATCACGGAAACCACTTCCTGTGGCTGTTTGGTTTATTCTGGAGGAGCATCAGGCCAAGTGCTGCCCTGCCCTGACCCTGACTGGCTCTTCAGAGCCAAGGCATTCACAGCTTGAGGTGGTTTGGCCTCAGACTCTTGAGAACATTGCATATTAAATTACAAGTGTTTCGTTTCCTAGCAAGGAGTCTTTAGCAACATGAAAACTAACATGTGTTATTTGCAAACCAAGTGTATCATTACTGAACCTGAATAGCCTTACTTTTTCATAAGATATGTATTCCGGATGACCACTCTTAAGATCCGAATGTACACTGGTTCTGTTTATCCTGAGGAGAACTTGGGCAGTCTGCAGGGTGGCATTTACCAGCTGAGGGACTTCAAGAGCACCCCTTACTCAGTGAAGCAGCACTCAACTTGTATTCACTCACTCAACATATTCTGAGCATGTACTTATTGCCATGTGCTGTGCTAGGAAGGAGTAGAGGATACAGTGGTGAACAAGACCCCACAGCTCCTGACCTCATGGCTCATGTGTTCCACACCATAAGGGAATTACACTGTCTCTTGGGGCAGGGACCTTCCTCTGTTCACCATGTGCAACCCCAGCATCTAGCACCCGGCCTTGCATAAAGTCACCTCTAAATCAAGCTTGTCCAACCCAAGGCCCACGGGCCACATGTGGCCCAGGATGGCTTTGAATGCAGCCAAACACAAATTTGTAAACTTTCTTAAAACATTATAAGATTTGTGTGTATGTGTTTTAGTCCATCAGCTATTGTTAGTGTTAGTGTATTTTATGTGTGGCCCAAGACAATTCTTCTATGTGGCCCCGGGAAGCCAAAAGATTGAAGACTCCTGCTCTAAATACTTGTTTGTTGAATAGATACAGGAAAAGAAAGAAGGAGGGAAGGAAGAAAGGATGGAGGAAGGAAAGAAAGAAGGGTGGGAAGAAGGGAGAAAGGAAGGGAAGAAAGAAGCAGAGAAGGGAAGAGAAAGAAATTATGGCCAGCACAGTGGCTCACGCTTGTAATCCTAGCACTTTGGGAGGCTGAAGCAGGCTGATCGCCTGAGGTCAGGAGTTCGTAGGCCAGCCTGGCCAACATGTTGAAACCCCGTCTCTACTAAAAATACAAAAATCAGCTGGGCGTGGTGGTGCACGCCTGTAATCCTAACTACCTGGGAGGCTGAGGCAGGAGAATTGCTGGAACCCAAGAGGTGGAGGCTGCAGTGAGTTAAGATCGTGCCACTGCACTCCAGTCTGGGCAACAGAGTGAGACTCTGTCGCAAAAAAAAAAAAAAAAGAAAAGAAAAAAATAAAGCAGTTACCATTAATTTTTTGTTGTATTTGCAAGCAAAGACAAAAGCACCAAGGTACTTGTTTTCTTCTGTAATTAGATTTTCAAATAGACTAAAAGTTTCTGCTCTTAGGTGGGTCTGGAGACTCTGCAGTACCTCAGGACCTCAGAACACATGTGGTCTCTTAGTTGTTTTCTTTTTGTTGTTGTTGTTTATTTTATTTTTATTTTTTAATTTTAAAACAATTTTTTTGTAGATGAATATGCTTACATATGTTTGGGTTTTTTTGGTTTTTTTTGTTTTTTGTTTTTTTTTTTTGAGACAGGGTTTTGCTCTGTTACCCAGGCTGGAGAGTGGTGATTTGATCACAGCTCACTGCAGCCTCGACCTCCCAAGGTAGGGACTACAGGTGTGGGCACTGGGGCACACCACCACACCCAGCTGATTTTCAAATTTTTTTTGTAGATAAGAGTCTCACTCAGTTGGGCAGACTGGTCTTGAAATCCTAGGCTTGAGCAATTCTCCTGCCTCGGTCTCTTAATGCATTAGGATTACAGGCGTGAACACTGCACCCTGCCAGCATGTGGTCTCTTAACCAGAGGAGGCCTCTTCTGAACTAGGTAGAGGTCCTGGGAATTGATTCTGAGAGTAAAAGTCTCTTTGTTCTCTTCAGAATAGATCAGAATCCCTAATGGTGGAGCATCTACTATTCCTCTAGTGGTCCATGCCCAACAGATTCATCCAAGAATGGCTGAAGATCTGTGTAATGTTGAGCAAGTAATCTAATCACCCCACAGAAGAGTTGTGACTTGAATTATCCCAGAGTCGGCCCACCTGTTTTCATAAAGTTCAGTGTAACTTGTAAGTTTCCCCACTTCTCCTCGCCTATCATCACTTGACTAACAAAAAACAGAAAACTAGGCTAGTTACGGTGGCCCATGCATATAATCCCGGCTCTTTGAGAGGTCAAGGTGGGCGGACTGCTTGAGTACAGGAATTTGAGACCAGCCTGGGCAACAAAGGGAGACTCTGCCTATATCCCAGCTATGCAGGAGGCTGAGGCAGGAGAATTGCTTGAACCTGACAGGGCTGAGGTAGCAGCAAGCTGAGATCACGCCACTGCACTGTAGCCTAGGTGAGACTTTGTCTCAAAAACAAAAAGAAAGAAAGAAAGAAAAAGAAGAAATCCCAATCTCTTCTTTTATGTAGATTCTTCCTCACTTGAATAATACATTTCTTCCCCAGTATCCTCCATATTATCCCAGAATCAGCCCCTCTCTTTTTATAAAGATCTGTGTAACCTCCTCTAAGTTTCCCAGTTCTCCTCACCTATCATATCATTTGGCTTAACAAAGGGCAGGCAGCTAGATTCTAATTGATATTTTGAGGCCAGGAGCGATGGCTCACGCCTGTAATCACAGCACTTTGGGAGGCTGAGGTGGGCAGATCACTGGAGGTCGGGAGTTCGAGACCAGCCTGGCCAACATGGTGAAACCTCATCTCTACTAAAAATATAAAAAATACAAAAAATTAGCCAGGCATGTTGTCATGTGCCTGTAATCCCAGCTACTTGGGAGGCTGAGGCAGGAGACTTGCTCAAACCTGGGAGGCGGAGGTTGCAGTGAGCTGATATCGTGCAATTGCACTCCCGCCTGGGTGACAGAGCAAAACTCCATCTCAAAAACAAACAAACAAAAAACTCCTGATATTTTGAAAATTGAGGCAGTTATAATAGCTGTTTAGCCAAGAATTATGATAACAATAATAGCAAGAAAATAAATTGGTTCACAAATGAGTCTCAGAAGTCCAATTATTTTTATTTTTTGAACTTTTATTTTAGAATCAGGGGATACACTTGCAGGTTTGTTACCCGGGTATATTGCATCATGCTGAGGTTTGGAGTATACATGAATCAAATCTGTTATCCAGGTAGTCAGTATAGTACCCAACAGATAGTTTTTTTCGATCCTTACCTCAGTCCCTTCCCCACACTTGTATGCCCCAGTGTCTACTGTTCCCATTTCTATGACTGTGCCAACAATAATATTTTTTCTTTTTTCTTTAAATAGAGATGAGGGTCTCACTATGTTGCCCAGGTTGGTCTCAAACTTCTGACCTCAAGTGATCCTCGCACCTTAGCCTCCCAAAGTTTTAGGATTACAGGCGTGATCCATTGCGCCTGGCCCATGCCAACAATATTTTAAACCTTTATCTGCATATTCAAGTTTGCTACTGGTTTTGTTTTGCTCATTAATGTATCCCAAGCATCTAAACATGGCATATAGTACCGGCATGTAATAGGTGCTTAATAAATATTTATTGAATAAACAAATTAGTCTGAGAGTTAACATTTCAAATAAAACAGAATACCATTCAATTAATTCTCTTCTACTTTCTTTTAAGAGAGACAAATAGTCACACATACATCAGCAGGAGAGGACACAATTTCCTGTGTTTAAGTTTTTATGATGTTACTTTAGTTCAAATGTCACAGAAAATTATATTGAACTCTTGACCAATCTATCTAGTTTTTCCATTGGAGTATTGACCCAAATAAGAAATAGCATCAAGGAAAAATTATTTTTTGGCAGAAAAATATTGTCTCTAAATTCTTGTGTGTTTTGTTTTGATTTTTTCCTTAGTGACTGGACGCCAGTTTCAATCCACTGAAGCACAGATTCCAAATTTTCAATCTGGTTTTCTTGAGTAGTGACTGAGTGCCAAAAATGAAGCAATGACACAACATCGCCACCAAGACACTCCCCAGCACGCACACACACGCCAGAGTCCACCACCAAGACACTCCCCAACATGCACACACATGCCAGAGTCCACCACCAAGGCACTCCTCAGCACGCACACACACGCCAGAGTCCAGGCCATATTTGGGTGGCTTGCAAGCTTCTTCCTCCCTAGTATTTACTCTCAAAACAATGGCTTTTTTTTTTTCCAAACAAATTTCTTGCTTATATCTTTAACCAATTCTCATAAAATTTTTGTCTAATACACTAGTTAGTGTATTCCAGACTCTAAAAGATAACATAATGAAATTGTTTGGGTGAGGGAGAAGGGACAAGATGGAGGAAGGTAAACAAGAAGGCACCACCCCTGTTGCTTCCGGGTTCTTCCTCACCAACTTTCCCGCGCGCAGGAAAATGCAGCCCTCGCGCCAGGGAAGATGCAGATCAACAGAGCATGCGCCAGGTGACGTCAATCCAAAGAGATCGAAACTCACCCGGCCACGCCTATGGAGACGCCCCTATCATGCCCTTATCCCGCCCACTGCCCTCCCCCTTCCAGTACCAATGCATAAAATTCCGCTGCCGGCAGGAGCCGCTGTGACTTCTTCGCCCCCTCATTTGTGGACCAGGGAAGCTAACCAGGGCGCCGCGACTTCCCTGGACCCCCACACCTGAGGACCAGAGAACCTCGCCTGAGAGTGTGTGCATATTTGCAATAAAGGGCTCCCGCTTTCTTATGTACTTTGGCCTCATGTTTAATTACTTAGCTCTCCTAAATTAAGTTACATTAAATTAAATTAAGACAAACTATGACTAAAAGGTAAGGTAATCATATCCTCTAGTTATCCTTTTTTACTTCCTTTTTTTTTTTTTTTTTTGAGACAGAGTCTCGCTGTGTCGCCCAGGCTGGAGTGCAGTGGCCGGATCTCAGCTCACTGCAAGCTCCGCCTCCCGGGTTCACGCCATTCTCCTGCCTCAGCCTCCTGAGCAGCTGGGACCACAGGCGCCCGCCACCTCGCCCGGCTAGTTTTTTGTATTTTTTAGTAGAGACGGGGTTTCACCGGGTTAGCCAAGATGGTCTTGATCTCCTGACCTCGTGATCCGCCCGTCTTGGCCTCCCAAAGTGCTGGGACTACAGGCTTGAGCCACCGCGCCTGGCCTTTCCTTCCTTTTAAACTTTAATTTTGATACATTTGGGAGTGAAACGATGACAATAAATGCAAAGTAATTATTGAAGAAACAATAATTTTGTATTAGCTTACTGGAAAAGAAAAAGATAACCAAATATATTTTGGCAGCCCCAAACAAGTCACATGTGTAATGCAGTGGGAGAGCAGTGCCCTGAAGGAAAAGGTGGCCTGCTGGACTGCCAAGAGAACAGACGTCCATTTCAAGTAATATGAGCTCTAAGTCTGGACGAGGCCCATGTCTGCTATGAGACTTGGGGCAATTCACTTAATCAGAGCCTTAATCAGCCACGGACTAACAATATCCATACCTGCTACTTATTTTGTAAATCTCCTTTCTAAAGTTAACTCTATTCGTTGTTCCATAATCCCATAAATTCTAGACTCTTTTCCTGTTACAGCCAAGTTGTCTATCATTGACAGAGATATTCACCTGGTGGTTTTGGCTTCTCTAATCCTCCTGATGAGAACACGTCCAAGGGAGCTTTCAGTGGCATTTAAGGTCACTTGTGCTCTTGGGCCTAGAAACTGCCTTGGTAGTGGTTTTAGCCCACATGAGGTAAGTATTGTATGCCCAACCTCTTTATGTATTACTTCATTTAATTGTATACTAATCCTTTGTCATAGGTTATCAGAGTGTTTGACTATAAGTTACAGGAAGGAAAAAACAACAAACTCCAATTGACTAAAACAATGGGGCATTTTTTGGCTCACATAACTGAGAGTCTAGAGAGAAGGCATCTTCAGGTTGGCTGATGAATCCTGTATGTCTGCCTTGTCTCCAGGTCCCCAGGTTCTGCCTCTGTCCTAACGTCCAGTGTTGGATTCCTCTTCACATCAACTTCTCTCTGCAGGTTGGGCCATCAGACCCTATCTCCTTATTTATGTTGAGCAAAGGAGAGAGAATGCCTCTACAAACAATGAAAAAAGTGAAAAAAAAATCCTTCTCCTCCTTATAACTTTAGTTATCTTAACTTTAGTCAGTTTAACTTTAGTCAGTTGCTTAGCTACTAAACGGTAGCTATTAAGAGGTGCGAAGGAATACTATTGTGTAATCAACTAAGGCTCATACAGAAGATTAGGGTTATCTGGAATGATTTAAATTAATTAGAATTTACCCTCAGAGCTGTGGCAATTCCTTGAACCACATTGATTGCTATAAGGTGGAAGAGGAATAGATTGAATTTTGAGGAGTCAACTACAATGTGTACTACAGGTAAATACTATGAATTTCCAATTCACAGATGAGAAAATTGAGGCATGTGCTGGGAGGGAGGTTATGTAATTTGCCCAATATCACAATTGAACCTAGGCAAAAGCCTGTCTCCAGGTCTAACAATTCAGTGACCTCCTGTGTACATTTCTGTCTCTCTGTTTTTTAGAGTCGGGGTCTCACTGCGCCACCCGGGCTGGATTGCAGTGGCTTGATCATGGAGATCATGGCTTTCTGTAGCCTTGAACTCCTGGGTTCAAGTGATCCTCCTGCCTCAGCTTCCCGAGTGGCTGGGACTACAGGCTTGACAACACACCCGGCTATCCTGTGTATATTTCTTGAGAGCTTATGATGTATAAGAGAAACTCTAAAATAAGAGGAGGGTGTGCTAAGGGGAAGACCAAATCACTATCAAGAGGTGGATTCAATCTTACCTCTTCTATTTACTAGTTGTGTGACTCTTTTGAAAGGGGAATAATAGGCCAGGCGTGGTGGCTCCTGACTGTAATCCCAGCACTTTGGGAGGCCGAGGCGGGCAGATCACCTGAGGTTAGAAGTTCAAGACCAGCCTAGCCAACATGGTGAAACCCCATCTCCTCTAAAAATACAAAACTTAGCCGGGAATGGTGGCGTGTGCCTATAGTCCCAGGTACTCAGGAGGCTGAGGCAGGAGAATCGCTTGAACCTGGGAAGCAGATATGCCACTGCACTTCAGCCTGGGTGACAATGAGACTCCATCTCAAAAAAAAAAAAGAAAAGAAAATGGAAATAATAAAATGTACTTACTGGAGCAGTAGCAAATATTAAAATTTAGATCAGGCAGAAGAATGTTCTTCAAAATGACATGACCTGGTAACGTGATAAAAATGCAAATTCCTGTTACCACACCAGACCCATTAAATCAGAAACTCTGGGGATGGGATCCAGGACTAAGTACTTTAATAAGCACCCCAGGTGATTCTGATGATTGTTAAAGTTTGAGAGCCACTGGTCTAACACATTGCCTGGTACATAAGCTTTTATTTTGTTGTTGTTGTTCCAAGGACAATGTGTGTATTGACTTCTGTTTCCAGGAGTTCCTGACTTGGAGAACTAGAGAAAGAAAGACAAAAATTCTTTAATGCAGAACGATACTGATTGATAAATACCTGAATATAATACAGGTTACATGTGCTTTGAATATTTATAGAAGGTTGAATTTATTTCCAGCAGGATGACTCTCAGAAGCTTTTATAGATTCGAGAAGAAATGGAAAGGGGAAAACACAGTTATGAACTATAAAGCAGGGCAGACAAGTTTTCAATGGTTACTGCCAATGTGTATATAGAAAGTTAGCTTGGCCAGGCAAGGTGGCTAATTCTTGTAATCCCAGCACTTTGGGAGGCCGAGGCGGGCAGATTACCTGAGGTCAGGAGTTTGAGACCAGCCTGGCCAACATGGTGAAACCCCATCTCCTCTAAAAATACAAAACTTAGCCGGGAATGGTGGCGTGTGCCTATAGTCCCAGGTACTCAGGAGGCTGAGGCAGGAGAATCGCTTGAACCTGGGAAGCAGATATGCCACTGCACTTCAGCCTGGGTGACAATGAGACTCCATCTCAAAAAAAAAAAAGAAAAGAAAATGGAAATAATAAAATGTACTTACTGGAGCAGTAGCAAATATTAAAATTTAGATCAGGCAGAAGAATGTTCTTCAAAATGACATGACCTGGTAACGTGATAAAAATGCAAATTCCTGTTACCACACCAGACCCATTAAATCAGAAACTCTGGGGATGGGATCCAGGACTAAGTACTTTAATAAGCACCCTAGGTGATTCTGATGATTGTTAAAGTTTGAGAGCCACTGGTCTAACACATTGCCTGGTACATAAGCTTTTATTTTGTTGTTGTTGTTCCAAGGACAATGTGTGTATTGACTTCTGTTTCCAGGAGTTCCTGACTTGGAGAACTAGAGAAAGAAAGACAAAAATTCTTTAATGCAGAACGATACTGATTGATAAATACCTGAATATAATACAGGTTACATGTGCTTTGAATATTTATAGAAGGTTGAATTTATTTCCAGCAGGATGACTCTCAGAAGCTTTTATAGATTCGAGAAGAAATGGAAAGGGGAAAACACAGTTATGAACTATAAAGCAGGGCAGACAAGTTTTCAATGGTTACTGCCAATGTGTATATAGAAAGTTAGCTTGGCCAGGCAAGGTGGCTAATTCTTGTAATCCCAGCACTTTGGGAGGCCGAGGCGGGCAGATTACCTGAGGTCAGGAGTTTGAGACCAGCCTGACCAACATGGTAAAACCTGATCTCTACTAAAAACACATAGTCAGCCGAGCATGGTAGAGAATGCCTGTAATCCCAGCTACTCAGGAGGCTGAGGCATGAGAATTGCTTGAACCTGGGAGGTGGAGGTTGCAGTGAGCCAAAATCACGCCACTGCACTCCAGCCTGGGCGACAGAGTGAGACTCCGTCTCAAAAGAAGAAAAAAATAGTAATCAAATGTAAAGTTAACACATAAAGGAGGCATGTACATATTATTAAAATCTATATGACTATCTTTGCTTTTTTATTTTTTGTTCAATATCTGTATCTGAACACCTAATTAACGAAAGGAAAACATGTATAATATGTAGCAACTAAAATGTCACCTTCTCTATGGGGATCACAAAGTCCTTGGCAATCACTTCCATACCAGACAAGTGAGTATTGTCCTTCTCTTTTTCCAGATGGATAAACAGAGGCAACCCGAGGATAAAGCCCTTGTTCAGCGTCACACATTTCAGTCACTAAATAAGACAGAATGGATGCCAGTATTCTCATCCTCTTACAAATAAAGAGCCTTCAAGCTCTTGCAGTCAACAAGAACTTTTGGAATGATTTCACTGCCTAAAAAGGCAGATACATAGATGACATCCACAAATAGGAAGAAAATCAACCTGAGCCTGAGTGTGTGGCCTCACTGACTCTAAGCAGTAGAGACAGAAGAAAAGTAAAGTTTTAGCAAAGAAGGTTCTGAAAGAAAATAAATATAGCTAGTTTTTAAGCACCGTTTTTACACAGTAAAACAAGGGCAAAATTACTCTTCTTTAAGTAGTAATTCTTACCTCTTGATTAAGTCACCTACTCATTCATTTAATAAATACATACTAATTGCCTTCCATGTGTTGAGCACTCATCTCTGTATTGGAAATACAATAATGACCAAAGTTGACAATAGTGATAACAATAATAGCTAATATAGCAGGTACTAATGATTGATTGTTGAGTAAAATGTCAAAATTCAGTGTGAACAGCATTCTATTTGGGGCTGCATCTGTTGACTATAACACAGCTAATCTATCTGAAATTTTCCGCTTTGGGCCTCTCTGACAGAGGAAGCTGTGTTGGGCCTGCCTCTAGTTGGCTATGCATCTACCAATGAGAATGAATTTATGATCGTTCTTCCTGTAAAGGCAGCTGGAACTGACAGCATTGTGATTTTCTTTTACTGTTAGTTTTAAATTACTAGAACCAACTCAATTACTAGAACCAACTTTACTTCTTTGTTCCTACTTACCTAAATAGTAAAAGCAACATGTAAAATAAAAGAAATGCCATCTTAATATTGTTTTGATGACAAAACAGTGTTTCTTTCAGTTGTGCTTCAAATGAAATAAGATGCAAACAGGCTTGGTATGGTGGCTCAGCCCTGTAATCCTAGCCCTTTGGGAGGCCGAGGTGGAAGGATTGCTTGAGGCCATGAGTTTGAGACCAGCCTGCGCAACACAGCAAAACTGTGTCTCCACAAAAAATAAAAAATTAGCTGAGTGTAGTGGTGTGTGCTTGTGGTCCCAGCTACTTTTGAGGCTGAGGAGGGAGAATCTCTTGAGCCCAGAAGGTCGAAGTTGCAATGAGCCATGATCGTGCTATTGCCCTCCAGCTTGGACAACAGAGCAAGATTCTATGTCAAAAAATAAATAAAGAAAAGACACCAACATATCTGAGATTAACTTTCAGTGGTAAATTTGTTCCATATGTGATTTTTAAGGTTAAATGCTTTGGAAGCTTTAAAAAACCTTTCAGCCTTTTTCAATGCCATCATGCACTGATGATGCTCTCAGATATTAGGAAATCTTTTGAGCAGAAAATGGAAGTGGGGGTGTTGGGGCAGGGAGGAGAGTGATGCAATATTCCTTAGTGTCGTCCTGTCCTGTGATTTCACAATTTGTTTTTCAATCTGTTTGGACTTTCAAAAGGGAAGACTCTCATATGTCAACGAGCACATGAAGTGAAGCTTAAAACACTGGAAACAACAACTGTAGAGGTTCAAGTATATGTACATTTATGTATTCATATTCCTTGACGGGAATGCTGGCTGGCTGGTGTGAATGTTCAGTCTCCTGAGAAATGTAAATTTTATCTCTGACAGATTTATTAGCTTGCTATATCTGAGCACATGAGCAAAAACAATGCCTAATAAGAAAACTTTCTGTCTCCTTCAAAGTCAAACTTGGAAGAAATGAAGGGAAAATGACTTTTCTTTGCTTGACAGTGTTCAACATTATTGCAGTCAGTGTGCTCATGAAGACTGCAAACTTTTTTTTTTATTTTGAGACAGAGCAGCTAGGACTACAGGTGCGCACCACCACACCCAGCTAATTTTTGTATTTTTAGTAGAGATGGAGTTTTAACTATGTTGGCCAAGCTAGTCTCAAATTCCTGACCTCAAGTGATCCATTGGGCAGCTCTTTTTTTTTTTTTTTTTTGAGACAAAGTCTCACTCTGTCATCCAGGCTGGAATGCAGTGGCATGATCTCG
>NW_012115488.1:9958816-9983856 GCF_000951035.1 Colobus angolensis palliatus | reverse complement strand
ACACGGGCGGATCACCTGAGGTCAGGAGTTCAAGAGCAGCCTGAGCAACCTGGTGAAACCCTGTCTCTACTACAAATACAAAACTTAGCCAAGCATGGTGGCGCATGCCTGTAGTCCCGCCCTACTTGGGAGGTTGAGTCAAGAGAATCACTTGAACTTGGGAGATGGAAGTTACAGTGAGCTGAGATGGCACCACTGCACTCAGCCTGGGCGACAGAATAAGACCCTGTCTCTCTGTGTTTTAAAAAAAATAGAAGAAAAGAAAAAAAGAGAAGGTACTGTGTATATTTCAAAATAGCTAAAAGAGAGAATTTTAAATATTTTTACCACAAAGAAATGATAAATATTTGAGGTGATGTATATGCTAATTAGCCTGATTTGATCATTCATATGTATATATATATGGAAACATCACACTTTACTCCATAAATATATACCTGTACAATTATTATTTGGCAATTAAAAATAAAAAGCTATTTAAATAAGTAAATTAGCCAACTAAATACAAAGTAGTATAAATAGATTATACGGAAATAAAAGTCAAATGAAGTGTTTTATTGCCAGTTCCAGAAGCAAGACTTTAAGACAATCTTTATTATTGTAGGACCCATCACTGTGCATTCTCTCAATATTCTTAGATTTTTCTCATCTTTACTATACTACATTGTATTAATGGGTGCAACAAATATGTTTATTTACTTCAAGTCATAGTCAACTTTTCCATATAGATTAAGAATCATCCTTTTTATTTATTTATTTATTTTTTCTGGGACAGGGTCTTGCTCTGTCCCCAAGTCTGGCTAGCTTACCACAGCCTGGAACTCCTGGGCTCAAGTGATGCTCCTGCCTCAGCCTCTAGAGTAGCTAGGATTATGTCCAGTCCTCTGCCTTGGTCTCCCTAAGTGCTGCAATTACAGGTATGAACCACAACACCAGACCTAGATTTTGAATTATTCTTGTATACAGCTATGGCCTTGTCAGAGGAGTTTGAACCAGAGCAACACCATCTTGAATAGGAGCTGCGTAAAATGAGGATAAAACCTACTGGGCTGCATTCCCAGATGGCTAGGCATTCTAAGTCACAGGATGAGACAGGAGGTTGGCTCAAGATACAGGTCATAAAGACCTCGCTGATAAAACAGGTTGCAGTAAAGAAGCTGGCTAAATCCCACCAACACCAAGATGGTGATGACAGTGACCTCTGGTCATCCTCACTGCTACACTCCCACCAGAGCCATGACAGTTTACAAATCCCATGGCGACATCAGGAAGTTACCCTATATGGTGTAAAAAGGGGAGGCTTTTTATGAATAATCCACCCCTTGTTTAGCATATCATCAAGAAATAACCATAAAAATGGGCAACCAGCAGCCCTCAGGGCTGCTCTGTGGAGTAGCCATTCTTTTATTCCTTTACTTTTTTTTTTTTTTTTTGAGATGCAGCGTTACTCTGTTGCCCAGGCTGGAGTGCAGTTGCACGATCTTGGCTCACTGCAACCTCCGCCTCCCAGGATCAGGCAATTAATTCTCCTGCCTCAGCCTCCTGAGTAGCTGGGATTACAGACATGCACCACCATGCCCACCTAATTTTTTGTATTTTTAATAGACATGGGGTTTCACTGTGTTGACCAGGCCAGTCTTGAACTCCTGACCGCAGGTAATCCACCCACCTCAGCTTCCCAAAGTGCTAGGATTACAGGCATGAGCCATTGTGCCCAGCCTTTTACTTTCTTAATAAGCTGGCTTTCACTTTACTGTATGGATTTGCCCCAAATTCTTTCTTGTGTGAAATCCAAGAACCCTCTCTTGGGGTCTGGATCATACCCCTTTTGGGTCACAGCATATCACAGCATTTTTAATCCTATGCACGTAACACTTCTGTATAGAAAAAGAACATCACACCAGAATTTTGATGACAATAGATGACAATATGATGAATCTTACTATATGAAGCATTAAACTTATTAGAGCAGATATGGTACTAAAAATAAAATCCCACCTCCTCTAAAGTTCTTCCCGTCTCCAAGGCCATCATTTTTCATAAATACTGCAATATTTCTTTTACATCTTGCTAGTCTAAAAGTATTAATACTCTTTGCAAAGTGCATAGCTCATTACTAGGTAGTAACTTAAGCAAAGGAAGAAAGCTGGCTGGATCAATGATTTGTCACCAAGGTCTGAATCACAGGAGGTTGGTCTCTGGTGTATCCTCTTGGTCCAGAAAGTAGGAGGTGGTGGTCCAGTGAGCCAGGAATTGCCTGGCAGCATCAACATCCTGGCTGTTACTTGGGATAGGTTGCATTTTTTGGCTTTTGCTCTTGAACCAAAAGTTCAAGTGTGAAAACCAGGACTGACGCCTCTCCTCTGCTGAAGCCAGGTTAACCCCAGTTCAGCCAGAAGTTAGCTTGAGGGTGGAGTGGCCCAGCATTCCAGGAGTGGCACATGTCAGCAGGAGCTGTGCCAGGGCTGTGTCCCAACTGCAGAGCTGGGCTTGCCACACGTCCTTCACTTCATTAGTATAGTGGATTTCTGGGTGACTGGGCAGAGACACTATTGAGACAGAATCAAGATGTGATTTACATGCTGGGTCTATTGTGTCAGCTTGGGGAGGCACATATTAGATGAAAGTCAGGCTGTGGCCTGCAGAAATTAGGCCTCTGTCTCCACTGTACCTGGAAATGAACCCTTTTGTTTCATCTTTCTTCAGAGTAAACAGCTCATGTTTCTCCCTTTGCTTCTTTTTTTTTGAAACAGAGTCTTGCTCTGTTGCCCAGGCTGGAGTGCAATGGTGCAATCTTGGCTCACTGCAATCTTCACCTCCTGGGTTCAAGTGATTCTCCTGCTTCAGCCTCCGAAGTAGCTGGGATTACAGGCATGTGCCACCACACCCAGCTAATTTTTGTAGTTTTAGTAGAGACAGAGTTTCACCATGTTGGCCAGGCTGGTCTCCACCTCCTGACCTCAAGTGATCCACCTGCCTCAGCTTCCCCAAGTGCTGGGATTACAGGTGTGAGCCACTGCGCCCAGCCTCTCCCTTTGCTTCTGTTGCATGACCAAATACTTTCATAGTAGTGGTTCCCACACTGCATCAGAAAGAGGCAAACACATCCCAATGTCCCCTTCTGACATAACCTATCCCCTTATAATGCAGGCATTTGATGTTCTCGTTAATAAAAGTAAGTTTTTAGAAAACTACAATGATAGATGTAAATGGAAAAGAAAAGCAGTTTTTTTCTGTCTACTCTCGCACTCAACACAGAACACTTAAGTGACCAGGCCAGGCGCAGTGGCTCACACCTGTAATCCCAGCGCTTTGGGAGGCCGACACGGGCGGATCACCTGAGGTCAGGAGTTCAAGACCAGCCTCGTCAACATGGTGAAACCCCGTCTCTACTAAAAATATAAAAATTAGCTAGTTGTGTTGGTGGGCACCTGTAATCTCAGTTACTTGAGAGGCTGAGGTGGGAGAATCTCTTGAACCCAAGAGGCAGAGGTTGTAGGGAGCTGAGATTACACCACTGCACTCCAACCTGGGAAACAGAGCAAGACTCCATCTCAAAATAAATAATAATAATAAAAAAGAACACTTATTTGACTAGACATGTAGGATTTTTGCCACACACCAAGCAATTTTCCAGCACATACCAACTAGGTGTCTTCTAATTCAATTAGGACACTTGGAGATAGTATCAGATCTCACAGATTTAGGTTTCCATCTCAGGAGACTGGCCCCATTTCAAATGCCAATCACAAGTCCTAGGTTGTGAATTGTGCTTCTGGCCAGCCCGCTATAAATCAGGGTTCCCACAATATCCCCCGCTCCCCACTTTGGGTTCAATAATTTAGACAACACAGGGAAACATTTTACTTAGGCTTACTGGTTAATTATAGAGGATGTTACAAAGGATATAGATGAATACCCAGTTGAAGTGACAGATAGGACAAGATATGGAAGAGGCAAGGTATCGGGGGACTTCCATGGAGCTTCCATGCCTTTTCTGGGCACACTGATCCCAGCACCTTCACATCTTCAGCAGCCCAGAAGATCACCAAATCTTGCTATTCAATAATTTTTATAGAACTTGGCTGGGCACGGTGGCACGCCCCTGTAATCCCAGCACTTTGGGAGTCCAAGGCGTGTGAACTACTGAGCTCAGGAGTTCCAGAGCAGCCTGGGCAACATGGCAAAATTCCCTCTCTACAAAAAAATACAAAAAGTAGCCGCATGTGGTGGCATGTGCTAGTAGTCCCAGCTACTTGTGGGGCTGAGGCCAGAGGATTGCTTGAGCCCAGGAGGTTGAGGTGCCAATGCAAACACCTGGGAAACAGAGCATCCCTTTTTTTTTTTGAGATGGAGTCTCGCTCTGTCGCCCAGGCTGGAGTGCAGTGGCACGATCTCGGCTCACTGTAAGCTCCGCCTCTAGGATTCTTGCCATTCTCCTGCCTCAGCTTCCCAAGTAACTGGGACTACAGGCGCCTGCCACCATGCCCGGCTAATTTTTTGTATTTTTAGTAGAGATGTTGTTTCACTGTGTTAGCCATGATGGTCTTGATCTCCTGACCTCTTGATCCACCTGCCTTGGCCTCCCAAAGTGCTGGGGTTATAGATGTGAGCCACCATGCCTGGTCTCAGAGCATCTCTTAAGAAAAAAAAAAAAAGTTTTATATTAATAGAACTTTATCTCCAGCCTCTCCCCGACTTTCCTGGTGGTTGGAGCTTCCAAACCTCTAATCACTGGGTCTTTCTGCTGACCACTCCCATCCTGAGACTGCCCGAGGGGCCCCACCCTAATTAACCTCATTAGCATGAACTCAGGTGTTATCAAAGCTGCATGTTGCAAATAACAAAAAGGCACTCTTGTCACTCCAGAAATTCCAAGTGTTTCAGGAGCTCTGTGACAGGAATCAGAGACAAAGACCGTATAGATTTCTTTTTTTGTTTGTTTTTGATATGACGTCTCACTTTGTCGCCCAGGCTGGAGTACAGTGGTGTGATCTTGGTGCACTGCAACCTGTACCTCCCGGGTTCAAGCGAGTTTCCTGCCTCAGCCTCCCAAGCAGCTGGGATTACAAGCACGCTCTACCACACTCAGCTAATTTTTATATTTTTAGTAGAGACGGGGGTTTCACCATGTTGGCCAGGCTGGTCTTGAACTCCTGACCTCAGGTGATCCACCCACCTTGGCCTCCCAAAGTGCTGGGATTAGAGGTATGAGCTACCGCACGCAGCTGACCATATATATTTTGTATTATACCACAGACTATACTTACGGGGGAAAAAAACTGAGTTGTAAAAATGAAGACAAAGTTTACTTCACCAGTCGTTTCACCTTCCCTCTCTGAAGGTAATATTGCAGTGAATTTTTTATTTTTTAAGAGACCAGGTCTTGCTCTGTTGCCCAGGCTGGAGAGCAGTGGCATGATAATGGCTCACTGCAGCCTTGACCTCCTCGGCTAAGTGATCCTCCCACCTCAGCTTCCCAAGTAGCTGGGACAGGCCTGTGCTGCTGCGCCCAGCAAATTTTTAAATTTTTGTAGAAACGGGGGTTACTGTGTTGCCTAGGCTGGTCTCAAACTTCTGGGCTCAAGCAATCCACCCACTTCCGCCTCCCAAAGTGCTGGGATTATAGGCCTGAGCCACCATATCTGATCTACTGTGAACATTTTAATGTGTTTTTTTGGACTTTTTCTAAATACGTGCAAATACTATGTATGTAGGTATGTCTATGAGTTTTTTTGGGTTTTTTTTTTTTTGGTTTTGTTTCATTTTTACAAAAATGAGATTTCAATGTTCTCTTTACCTGTCAAAATGTGTGTGCAGATGACAGCTGGATGAGATGCCAGATGTAAATTTACCTCCCTCCCCTCCCTCTGAGTCTTGCTTGCCCCACGCTGTGGCTCTGTGTGACCTCATGACACGAGGGCTTTCCGTGGCATTCAGGCAATGCAGCAGGGGTCTGGCCACTGACACAACCAACTTGTGGTTTTCAAATACGAGTCATATAGCCAAGACATAGGTGCTTGGGTTTCAGGGCCTAGCATAGTCCAATGTCAGACTGATTTTTAACCAGCTAGTGAATAAATTTGTAATAAATGATCCAGCTGAAGATTTCAATGATTTAACTGCAATGAAATTGCAATGAAACTTCCCAGCGGATAAAATTTTGTGGTTCACATTTGCACTGCTGTTAGCACAAAAGGCAATTATGATGTGTGTGAAAAATGGTAGTCTGATTGGTTGTTCACACACACAAAGAAGTGCTTTTCACACATCTTAATTGCTTTTCTGCTAAAGAAAGTGTAACCGCAAGTCATAAAATTATAACATCCTCCAACACGTTAATTCCATTTCATCAGCAGATGATGTATCTTGACTACTGGTGAAAAGTGACTTTAGAACTCATATTGATGAGGGAAGTTGAGGTTAAAACACTGCTCTCATAGAAGACAATTATAAAAAATTATAGTTCATACTCATAAATACACATGTCTCTGTACAGAAGTATTGTGAATTACTATTTTGGGATAATGTCTTAGGTTTTACTTTCCTATATTTCTTTCATTACTCACACGGACCAGTAGATTAACAGAAAATATGGCTCCAGAAAGGAAGAGGATACAGGCTAACTAAAGAAGTAAATCAAAGCACTCAGTAGCTTTTCTGAAGGCTAAAGAAAATCATCTTGAAAGTCAACACTTAGAAGAGAAGAAAGGGTTTTAAAGCTGCATAAAACTAAGAAGAACCTGAAACAGGCAGAACACCAGAGTTTCTATCACAGTGTAGGTAAAATGGCTAGTTTTTTCACCACTAAAAAGAGAGATAAAAGTTTCTCCAGCTTAAAGGAGGGAGGGATTAAAAGAGACCTAATTGGTGTCTACATGCTGCTTGCATCCCAGAGATGGGCAGCAGGAACCCCAAAAAGCTTTAAGAAGATGGAGAATATGGGGAGTTTTGTCTCTATTCTCATTGTATAGCCAGAGGAAACTGCGAGTCTTTCAGAGAAATGCCTTGTCCAGCACAGTGGATGAGGAAAGATCTGAGTGGGTGGAACTGAGAGGAGCCTCACCCCTATGTCAGAGGCGGAGGCGTTTAAACCATAGCAACTCCATCTTGAATAGGGGCTGGGTAAAATAAGGCTGAGAGCTGCTGTGCTGCATTCCCAGTAAGTTAGGCATTTTAAGACACAGTATGAGATAGGAGGTCATAAAGACCTTGTTGATAAAATGGCATGCGGTAAAGAAGCCGGCTAAATCCCACCAAAACAAAGATGGCAACAAAAGTGATCTGTGGTCGTCCTCATTGCTCATTATAAATTAACTATAACGTATTAGCATGCTAAAAGACACACCCACCAGCGCCATGACAGTTTACAAATGCCATGGCATTTACCATATATGGTCTAAAACGGGGAGGAGCCCTCAGTTCCAGGAATTGCTCACCCGTTTCCCAGAAAACTCATGAATAATCCACCCCTTGTTTAGCATGTAATCAAGAAGTTACAGTAAGTATAAGCAACTGAGCAGCCCATGCCTGGTTATGGAGTAGCTATTCTTTTATTTCTTTACTTTATTAATGAACTTCCTTTCACTTTACTCTGTGGATTTGCCCCCAGTTCTTTCTTGCACAAGGTCCAAGAACCCTCTCTTGAGGTCTTGATGGGGACCTCTTTCCAGTAACACCTACATAGGGCAGGAGGGTATCCATCAGATCCCACAGTTCTTTTTTTTTTGAGACGGAGTCTTGCTCTGCCGCCCAGGCTGGAGTGCAGTGGCCGGCTCTCAGCTCACTGCAAGCTCCGCCTCCCGGGTTCACGCCATTCTCCTGTCTCAGCCTCCCAGGTAGCTGGGACTACAGGTGCCCGCCTCGTCGCCCGGCTAGTTTTTTTTTTTGTATTTTTTTTAGTAGAGACGGGGTTTCACCATATTAGCCAGGATGGTCTCGATCTCCTGACCTCGTGATCCGCCCGTCTCAGCCTCCCAAAGTGCTGGGATTACAGGCTTGAGCCACCGCACCCGGCCGGATCCCACAGTTCTTAAGAGGAGCACCAGGCTAGCTGGGAGTAGCTAAGGGCCCAAAGGAGTTTGGTGTAGACTAGGGAGGTTACATCTACCTCTGCAGTGTATGGACTGTGACATGAAGTGGATTTGGTTCAACTTCAAAGGGGACCAGCAGGGATAGGGAAGGATGGAAGGGTGAGGGTCCCTTCCCACCTGATATCAGGATGATATACATATCCTCACTCTCCTCTTCCCCCTCCTATCTCATACCCCAAAAAGGGGATGGAAAAAGGCAGAGAAAGGGTAATCCCGAGTTAAGTAAGAATTACCCCAAATAGAATGAGTTTTCAATCAGTAAAATGCAGTTTTCCACTGGCAGTGGAAACTGGGCTCTAGAGTTAGGTTAAGGTCAGTGATAGAGAAACAGAGCTACATGCTAGGATACCTGAGTCTGTGTCTGGACTTTCCATGCCTGCTTGCCTGCTATGTAGACACATACAGGTACATGCACGACTAAGTGTGTCTGTGTCTTTTTTGTTTATTTGTTTGAGACGGAGTCTCACTCTGTTACCCAGGCTGGAGTGCAGTGGTGCAATCTGGGCTCACTGCAATCTCTGCCTCCCAGGTTCAAACGATTCTCCTGCCTCAGCCTCCTGAGTAGCTGGGATTACAGGTGTGCACCACCGCACCTGGCTAATTTTTGTATTTTTAGTAGAGACGGAGTTTCACCATGTGGGGTCAGGCTGGTCTTGAACTCCTGACCTCATGATCCACCTGCCTCAGCCTCCCAAAATCCTGGGATTACAGGTGTGAGCCACTGTGCCCAGCCATCTGTGTCTTTTTAAAATGTACGCCCTGGAGGCAAACAGACCTAGCTTGAATCTTGGCTTATCCACTTAATAGCTGGATGGCTTTGGGCAAATTTCTTAATCCAAGATTCTGCTTTTGTAAACTGGTAATAAGAATAGTGCCTCAGAGGATAGTTGTAAAGATTAAATGAGATACATAGTTTACCCAACAACCTGGTACATAGTAAGCCATTAATATATGTTATTTATCACGATCATGATTATTATAATTATAATTATAGAATAGTAAATAATTGTTATTATAATTGTATGTTTGCTCATTTTGACAGTGAGGCTGAACTTTTGACTGGCAGGATATAATTACCTGTTGTGCTTATGGCATGTCACATTCAGCTACCAATATTATACATGCACAGAGGTTAAGGGAACATTCATGACAGGCCTTTATTGTCTGTGTATAAGATGTATCCCCTTTTATATTTTTGTTTATACATTTAGTTCTTTATTTTTGAGAATTTGCCCTTAGGGAGGGATATGCACCTCTAGATTTGGGGAAATTTGGGGTAAAATTTCTTTTGAGCCAGAATAGAAGCTTACATCTTAAATGAGGAAAGTCTGTTCCCCAGCCTCACTTCTCATCACTTAGGTGGAACCAGGATGGGTGGGCTCAAGGAGGTTTCTTCCCTCTTTGCCAAGGTCTTCAGAGGCACTGCATACTTGGTCCTTAACCTAGCATCCATTGAAGAGCACTGCTTCATGCAGGGCTTTCATCCAAGGCTCCTGCAGGATGTCTGGTGCTGAGATGGGTTTATTAATGCAACAGCGCTTATATAGTAACCAAGCTGTTATTATATTTGAACATTTCTGACACGAGAGCAGTATCTACAGCAAAGTCTCTGGGACTTCCTTTTGATTCTCCAAGGTGCTTCTGGCCTAAGCATCTTAATGGTGGTTTGTCAATCCTAGTTCCACCCTCTATACTAACAAGGTGAAAAGCCTACAGGAATCCCCATCCTCAGGTAAAAATCTCAGTCATAGTCTCTAGTGGTCTATGCTGTATTTGGAAGAAGGACATAAAGTCTTTTCCTGATTTCTGGGTGACTTCAAAAAAGCATCAAAAAAAGAAAAAAAAAAAAGCATCTATCTGTATAAGGGGAATAATGATTCTGTGATAGTTTGTCTCAAGAGGTATTACGTAAAGCTAAAGATTATAGGTTGAGGCCAGACATGGTGGCTCACACCTGTAATCCCAGCGCTTGGGAGGCCAAGATGGGAGAATGGCTTGAGGCCAGGAGTTGAAGGCCAGCCTGGGCAACATAGAGAAACCTTGACTTCGTGCACACACACACACACACACACACACACACACAAAACAACAACAACAACAACAAACAGGTTGAAGGGCAAACTATGCAATGCTGTGATTATCATTATTCAGACAATGGTTAACTGAATGTAAATGATTCATCATATGCATAAAATCATTAACTGCTTAGTGTGTTGTTTACTACAGCCATTCCCTACAGCAGTGTAAAGTCTGGATAGCTGCATCTTAACAGTGGACTTCTGGATTTTTATTTTTATTTTTATTTTGTAGAGATGGGTCTCCCTATGTTGCTCAGGCTGGAGTGCAGTGGTTATTCACAGGCATGATCCCAGTACTGATTAGCATGGGACTTTTTACCTGCTGTTTCCAATCTGGGTGGGTTCATTTCTTCTTAGGCCACCTGGTAGGCCCCAGCTCCAGTATCGACATTGATGGGCATACATAAGACATTACAGCCCAGAACTGGGCCCACACAATCCTCCGTCCTCAGTCTCTCAAGTAGATGAGACTACAGGTGCCTTCCACCATGGCTGGCAACTCCTAGATTTTATTCCAGATAGGTCTTTAATTCATTTGGATCTCTGAGTCTTTCATTCTTGGGTCCTGAAACAAAGATCCTCCTTTTCCATTCGAAAGGAGGTTCTCTCCTACAAGGCATGCGGTTTACAGGCAGGCGCAGGCTTAGCCAGATGAAAAAGGACAGATGCACATGGCCAAATGTCAGCTGAATTAGGCCTGCCCTGGTTCACACAGATGTTTTATGTAATCTGATTATCTTGTTGAAAAGAAAAGCTCTATGTACATCAACATTTGGCAAGTATTAATAAGCATACTGTGTTTTCTTATAATTATTAATATAATAAGAAGAAATGTTCCTTGGCAAGTACATATGGTATTAAGAGTACCCAAAAGTTCCTGTATTCTTCAAAACTTGCCTAGAAATGTTAGTGAATCATTCTCCCCATCATATTTAACCAAAACATATATTAGTACACTCGTGGAATAAACACGGCAAGGTTATAAATAATCACTTTAACTTTCAGGCAACTCTCTGACATTTGAAGACATGGGAAAGAGTCTGGCTTTTTTTTTTTTTTTTTTTTTCCTATTACTTGTTTCCTCAGGGTCCATGGAATTACTTAAGTTTTCTTCTGGGATGAATGCCAGCTTTATGCTCTGGTCTGGTTGTAGAAAATCCCAGAGTAGATCTAAGAATATCTTGGTTGGGGGCAAATAATTAGGTCATCACTGTCCTCATCCTTCCAGTGCAGATCCTGGCCTTCCATATTTTTTCTTTTCCACAGTGGGCTCTCAGGTAGGCCCCATCACCTAATGGGTCAAGGCCTGCCTGGCTCCACAAGGTACCCCGCAAGGACATTTCTGGGGCTTACTCAAGGAAAGAACATAGGCAAAGATTGTGCCATGGGGCCCTAGAATTTCTCTCTTGATTTTCCTTAAAGTAGAAAACAAACTCCTGTAGGCAGGAGGCCGTGGCAATTATTTTACGTAGTTGATTTTTTTACATAGATTCTTCCCTGAGGAAAACTGGTTTCTGTGAAGATTCAAATTGTAATCTGAATTTAAGACAGGCAGCTATGTTTATTCTTCCTTGGAGATAGCAATGATGTGAATTGTGTCATTATTTCTTTTGGATTTGATTAAAAGAGAATATATTTTATATTCTTCTACTTTTCTCAATAACATCCCTATAAAGGCTGTTTCATATATTATAGTGATTGCCACCCCTCACACCTTGGTGTGTTCCTACATTTATGTTATTGAAATCCTTAACAACCTTCTCACCGACTTTTGCTTAGAATTGGTGAAACACAGAGGTACATTAGAAAATTTTTCTTTTTTCTTTTCTTTTTTTTTTTTAAAGACAGGGTCTCACTCTGTTGCCCAGGCTGGAGTGCTCTGTTGCCCAGGTACATTTATGGCTCACTGCAGCCTCGACCTACTGAGCTCAAGCCATCCTTGCACCTCAGCCTCCTGAGTAACTGGGACTACAGGCATGCACCACCACACCTGGCTAATTTTTGTATTTTTTGTAGAGATGGAGTTTTGCCATGTTGCCCAGGCTGGCCTCCAACTCCTGGTCTTAAGCAATTCTTCCACCTCAGCCTCCCATAGTGCTGGTATTGCAGGCATTAGCCACTGTGCCCAGACAGAAGAGTTTTCTAAACTAGAAAATAAACTCATTTATTTATTCAACAAACATAATCAACTACATTCACTGTTGAATTATACTCAATACCAATTAACTCATCTGAAATCGACTAAAACTTCTGAATTTTTATTGATAAAATAGATACCTGAAGCATATGATAGGGGAAAGAAAGCTAGTCTTGGAATCCAGTCCTACCTCTACCAATTCCTAGATGTGAAATTCTGGGTGAAATATTTAACTTTTCTCAGCTACAGTCTCTCTATAAAAATGAACAGTGTAGAAATGAAGCAGAATAGCATAAGATCTCAGGCTCTGCAGTTGGACAGGCCTGGATTCCAATCCAGTTCTTTTCTGCTGCTTATTAGTTGAGTGTCCTTGGGAAAGTTCCTTAAACTTCTTATTTCTCAGTTACCTTATCTGTGAAAATAGGAATGATACTACCTCACCTCACAAAGTTGTATTTACAGGATCAGATTTTAAAATGCTGACGAAGTGTTTAGTATCTATCTGGCTCATAACAATATTCATTAAGATGTGTTTTTAAAACAAATCTGGAAAGAACTTTAGGGATCACAAAGTATAAACCCTTTTATTTTTCTTTTCTGTGTGTGTATGTGTCCCTACCCCTCCCTGCACCAACTCCTATTACTTTTCAAAAAGAGAAACGGAGCCCCAGCAGCTAAGGATCTCGCCCACGGTCACTGAATTAGCCATGCCTGTGATGAACATGCCCAAAGCTTTTATGAGATCTACGGTCTGGAATAGGCATCTTTCTGATCTGTTCTCCTACTTACTAAATATATGAAATATTAAACTTCATAATCACAAAGTTTCTGTATCCATTGAAAAATGCCAAAGATTGCATTGCTATTTATTGAGTGCCAATGTTCAGAGAATGTTGCTACCTACTGTGGATACTATAACATGCATGTAAGAATTTGTCTCTTGTCTCAAGAGTGCTTACAGTTTAGTTGGAGAGACATTTATATAGATATTTATGAGACATGTAAACCACTGACATAGCCACTTGACATGGCAGAAGTTCAAATGTCAACAGGATAATACATGAACAGCAACATATGCCAGAAGGTCCTGCAGAGGGTGAGATCCATTTGGCTTGAAGTGTTAGTGACCAGGCTTCAAAGAGAAAGTAGGAGTTTTATCTGTGCACTAAGGCTGAGTTGGATTTGAATAGAGAGAGGAGAAGGGAAGACATCATATGCCTTGAACTAGTGCAAAAGTATAGAAGCAAAGATGGTCACCATTAAGTGTCCCACAATTTAGTACTGAAAATTGCAGAGATTACTGAATGAATTTATGAAAGGAAATAATTCTGAGTCTGTCAATACAGTCATTCATTGCTTAACAATGGAGATACATTCTGAGAAACAAATCCATAGGTGATTTTGTCATTGTGTGAACATCACAGAGTATTTAGACAGACCTAGATGGTATAGCCTACTACACACCTAGGCTATATAGTATAGCTGTGAAAGGAAAATAAAATCTTGGAACACTAAACTCACTATGCCGAAGGGAAAAGTTAAGCTTGGGAAATGAGTCATGCAAAAACTGCCTTCCTTTTGCTCATAAACAGATAGCTGCAGCACAGGGGGCCTCATATCTCCCCATGTGACCTCCCTCACAAATTGCACACAAGGAAATTCTTTGTGGGCCCAAGTCTTTACCCTAAAACAGAGTTCTGTGGAATCACATCCTGATAATGTAGATTAACAGTTTACTTTCACAGGTACTGGACAAAGACAAGATTAGAAATCATCCCTCTGCCTCCCTGAGACAAATGCATGTTTGACTTCTAATATGGTCTGGCTGTGTCCCCACCCAAATTTCATCTTGAATTCCTACCTGTTCTGGGAAGGACCCCGTAGGAGGTAGTTGAATCATGGGGGCAGGTCTTTCCCATGCTGTTCTCGTGATGGCAAATAAGTCTCATGAGATCTGACAGTTTTAGAAGAGGGAGTTTCCCGGCAAAATCTCCTTTATATGCCTGCTGCCATCCATGTAAGACATGACTTGCTCTTCTTTGCCTTCTGCCATGATTGTGAGACTTCCCCAGCCATTGTGGAACTATAAGTCCATTAAACTCTTTTTCTTGTATAAATTACCCAGTCTCAGGTATGTCTTTATCAACAGCGTGAAAACGGACTAATATAACTTCTTTCTCTACTCCATGTTTATACTATGTAAAAATGCAGATTTACTTCGTGAGAGGAATGTATAATTGACTGTTCCTCTTTCCTCACCTGCCTGCTCTTTCCCCTTTAAAAACTGAAGTCCTCAAGACTCTTCGGAAAAAACGCAGTCCACAGATTCTAGTGCAACTTGTGTCTCTTTTTCCTGGTGTGTCCTCAATCTGAGCAAAATAAGCCTCTAAATTGATGAGATTTGTCTCAGACCCTTTTTGGTTTACATAGCCTATTGCTCCTAGGCTACAAAGCTGTACAGCATGTTACTGTACTGAATACTATAGGCAATTGTAACACAGTTGTGTTTGCATCTCTAAACATATCTAGACATAGAAAAGGTAACACATCGTGCTGCAACCTCACAATGACTATGATGTCCCTAGAAAATTTTCAGCTGCATCATAATCTTATGGAATCATCATCCTGTATGGAGTCTGTTGTTTCATTTGCAAAGAAGTTGTGTTCTTTTGGTGGGGGGTAATTTTGAAACAAATATCTTGCTTTGTTTTGGGGGGGTTTTTGGTATTGTTTTGTTTTGTTTTGTCTTGTTTTGAATCAGGGTCTCACTCTGTCATCCAGGCTGGTATGCTGTGGTGCTGTCATAGCTCACTGAAGCCTCGACTTCCTGACTCCAGGAGATTCTCCCGCCCTGTCCTTCCAAAGTGTTGGGATTACAGGCATGAGCCACTGTGCCAGCTGAAATCCCTTTCTTTGAAGCACATTAGAGAATGAAAAAGAAAAGAGAGAAAAAAATAAGAGAAAGAATAAAAAGAAAGTGCTGTGTCCTGAGTCATGTCCCTCCTGGTAAAGAAAATTTATGGGAGGCCATTATTTTGGACTGAGGTCCCATAGTAGGAAACAATGGACCAAACCACATAATCAAGCTAAAACTTTAAGGAAGCAGATAAATCCCCAAACACACCAGTTTTTCTTGAAAACAAGAGGTTCACTCACAGCCGTCACTTGGAAAAGACCCAGTCAACTTGAGTCACCCTAATAAGGAAGTCCCTTCTGCTTTAAACCTTATAACAAAAGTAACCTGAAGTAACCTGATGTTAACCATTCTGCTTTTTTCTATATTTGTTTCCTTGTTCTCATATAAAAACTGCTGCAGTAAGCGCTGATCATGCCACCGTACTCAAGCCTGGACAAGAGTGAGACCCTGTCTCAAAAAAAGCAAAAAACAAAAAAGTAACTGTTTTGCTAAACCCTGTAGAGCACTCACTATTTTATAGAGTAAAATGCTGTCTGATTCTAGAATCCCAAATAAAAGCCAGTTTGATCTTTAAATTTGTTGTAATTTTGTCTTTTAACACTGTTAAAATTCATATATTGAAGCCTAAAACCCACCCCTTCTCTCTCTCCTCACCACCCTGTGTATGCACAAAGAAGAGGTCATTTGAGCATCCACCTGCCAGCAAAGAGAAGAGGCTTCAGAATAAAACCTTCCTTGCTGGCACCCTGATCTTTCCAGTCTCCATAACTGTGAGAAGTATATTTCCATTGCTTAAGGTACACAGTCTGTGGTACTTTGTTATGGCAGCCCGAACTAAGACAAATACTATTTTGAGAAAGTGACTTATCACTGGGTGAGGTGGCTCACACCTGTAATCCCAGCACTTTGGGAGGTGGAGGCAGGCAGATGCTTGAGATCCCAGCCTGGCCAATATGGTGAAACCCCACCTTTACTAAAAATACAAAAATTAGCTGGGCGTGGTGGTGTGTGCCTGTAGTCCTGGCTACTTGGGAGGCTGAGGCAGGATACTTACTTGAGCCCAGGAGGCAGAGGTTGCAGTGAGCTGAGATCATGTCACTGCACTCCAGCCTGGACAACAGAGCAAGATCCCATCTCAAAAGAAAAAAAAGAAAAAGAAAAAGAAAAGAAAAAAGAAAATGACTTGGTGACTTACCTTTTATGAGCTGCTTGGGGAAGTTGATGGGAGATTAGTCACTAACTTCTATCAACAGCTAAGCTCATCAGCCTTATATCTGGACAGAACAAAATTTCTGTCTCAGCTAAATAATGCATTTCTGTATGGCAAAGGGATTGATCTATAATTTAAAGGGCAATAGTACCATGGTACATTACATCTTCTCTGCCCCGTGACTGCTATGCTGCTTTGTCAAGGAGCTCTCTCTGAGGATGGGAGAAAAGGGTTCTTGCCTGGTTGTTTTGCATCACCTACCACTTTTCTGGCCAACTGATGATTGCAGGGCATTCATTTTATTTAGATTTCGTTTATTTCTTTCATCTCTCCTCTCATAATCAAAGAACATTAAGTGCTTGCTCAGGTGTTTTAGACTCTTGCCCAAGGATCTTGCCCAAGGTCATTGTATTAGTCTGGTTTCACACTGCTACAAAGAAATACTTGAGACTGAGTAATTTATAAGGAAAAAAAAGAGGTTTAATTGACTCGCAGTTTCACATGGCTGGGGGGAACTCAGGAAACTTACAATCATGGCAGAAAGTGAAGGCGAAGCAAGCACCTTCTTCAGAAAGTGGAACAAAAGAGAAGAACGAAGGAGGAACTACCAAACACTTATAAAACCACCAGATCTCATGAGAACTCACTCACTATCACGAGAACAGCATGGGGGCAACTGACTCCACGGTCCAATCACCTCCCTCCCTCAATACAAGGGGATTACAGGTCCCTTCCTTGACACGTGGGGATTACAAATCAAGATGAGATTTGGGTGGGGACACAGAGCCAAACTATACCAGTCACTGAACCACTACGTTTGTGATGGACATTCCCAAAACTTTTCTTAGTTCTATGATCTGGACAAAGTACCTGTACTACCTCTTTGGGACCTGATCAATAGTTTAGTCAAGTTCAAAATACTGATACACAATACAAGCTTCATTTACTGAGAAATTTTTTGCCCGGAAATGTGCTAAACCTTTTATAGGCATCATCTCATTTAATCCTGCTTTGTAAACAGGTGAAATGGTGATCATAATCTACATTATAGGGCCGGGCGCGGTGGCTCAAGCCTGTAATCCCAGCACTTTGGGAGGCCGAGACGGGCGGATCACGAGGTCAGGAGATCGAGACCATCCTGGCTAACACGGTGAAACCCCATCTCTACTAAAAAAATAAAATGCAAAAAACTAGCCGGGCGAGGTGGCGGGCGCCTGTAGTCCCAGCTACTCGGGAGGCTGACGCAGGAGAATGGCGTAAACCCGGGAGGCGGAGCTTGCAGTGAGCTGAGATCCGGCCACTGCACTCCAACCTGGGTGACAGAGCGAGACTCTGTCTCAACAACAACAACAAAAAATCTACATTATAGGCTTAGAGAAGCTAAGTATCAAGCCCAAGTTCACACTGTTGTAAGATGAACTTGGGTTTCGAACTGAAGTCTGACTGGCAAATGCCAAGGCAATACCAATATGGATATGCTAAGAATAATGAATCAGAATCAGGCACAGTTTTTAAAACATCAAATAATGTATGTAATTACTTAAAATTTTAAATTGTTATGCAATAATTTGACTTTTTTTTTTTTAAGGCTAGCACAGTAAGTATACCTCCCATTACAACTAGTTCAAGTATATGAGATTCCATTTCTGGTCCATATTACTCATTTTGCTTTCCTGGGTTCTGATCATCTCTTGTATTTTCATGTTTCCTATTTGTATTTGTTTGGCAGCTTTTCTCTCCTTTACAAAATTGGGTAGTCATGCTTCTCCAGTAACCTTGGTGAGTCAGTTCAACCTCTAATTACTTCAGTCTCCGTCCCTGCAAGAAAAGCAGTCAAACTACACGAACTCTCTATTGTTTTGCATCATTTCACAAGCACACAGGGATAAGGAGGGAAATAATTCTCCCAATGAAGCAGAACCACCGGTAACAGCTGGCACAACTTCTAAAGACTCAGTCTGTCTTGAAAAACAGCCTCAAATTGTCCCTAAATAATAATTACCCCACCTGTAGCAGGACTATCTCACTGACTGGCTACACTTGATGACACAATACCTGCTATTAACTCTCAGCATGGATATAAACATTGCCATAATACTTTTTAAAACCAACAATGTGTCATTTGCACATCAGGACAACAGAATGTTAGTTAAGGCATAGAAAACACAAAAGGAATGGCTACCCTGTTCTTTGGTGACTCCATATCTAATTATTACCAAGTATGTCTCCAGTCTTTAGACAAATTTAATTATTATAAAGGTGGTTGGACAAATAGCAAAGATTTGCTTTTCATTAACAAAGGGCACATCAAAACCGAGTTTATCCTTCCCAGTTACCCAACATTCAAAGCTTCTACTGCAGCCACTTTCTAGTCATTTTAGACCCCAGAGCAGTGTGACGATTTGATGCATAAGTTTCAACACGTTTTATTAATCCATTCTTCTTGTGCTTCATTTAAAATATTGGAAACTATAAAAAGATCAGCGTGTTAATCCTCTGCCAGGAAACAGGGGGAAAAAAAGTTAAAAACCTAACAACAACACGAAAAAAGCAAAAGCGCTGGAATCTCAGCTTTGAGGAAACACATGGGATGAAAGCATCCGCCCAAGCTCTAACCATTTGTCACATGGGACACTTCCCCTCGGGGTGAATCCTGGATGTCCCCAGGATGGAGCGAGGAGGTCGTGCGTGCGGGCGAGTGTGTGACTGTAGGGGGCCTTGGCGGCGCGAAGAGGCGACGCCGCCCCCTCCCTCAGGCGCAGGGAGGGTCTTCCAGGAAGCGGCGGACCTCGGCTGACTCCGCTGCTGCGGGTCCCGGGCTGCGGCCGCCTAGGCCGGCACGTAGCGCTAAGCGTGACTCAGCGCTGACTCATCGGACTCGCTGCCAGTGGATTTCCCCCGTCAGCTGCTCGCGCTCCTCCTGTCGCCGGGAGCTCGCAGGACTTCGCAGATACCGCTGCCTCCTTAGTCTTTCCTGCACAGCAGAGCAGTCCTGTCGCTTTAAACAGAGCTAGCCAGCTTTCACTGCTTTTGAATCCCTACCGAGCGGGGCACTGCCGTGCTCTGTTTTCTTTGCCTGTAAGAGTGCAATAGTCCACTAGTCAAATTCTTTCATCAAAAGCGTGTTAGGACAAATCCCGGACATCGTCCTTCCACTGTGACTTCGAGGTGACCTCCACCCAGGTTTCACTTCCGTTGTGCCCAGCTCTCGTCTTATTTTTGTCCCTCATTTTGTGACTTTATCCTCTCACTACGCTTGATAAGTAACCTTGGCTCAAACCCACAATTGTGGTGACGCAAATCAGGTTGGAACCTGGCATCGTCGTGTGCAGGCAGTGAGCGACTTACTGTAAAAACTGGGGCCTTCATAAAGGCGTTCTTATCTGCCATCCCACTTGCTGATTAGATACCATGCTCATTTTCTGTCTGCCAGTCCCCTTTGAAAGTTTCTGAGAAAGATTTAGATGAAACCTGTATTCAGGAGCGGTCGTGCTCATTTATTCTTCCCCAGAGTTCAATCTGCAACGCGGCAGTAGGGCAGCATTTCTCCAACTTTACCATAGACCGCCTGCATCAAAAGCGCCGCGGTAAAAATGCAGATTCTTAAAGCTCACTTCAAATTACAGACTCGGAATGTTCTGGCGGGGTGGGGGCATGGAGGCACCTGTCTGAGGGCGGGGCCTAGAAATAATCCATCGTGTTAACCAACTACCTATCAGTGATTCTTAGGTATATTTAGGTTTGAAGACTACTAGCAAGAGGGTGAGGATGTGAGACATTATACTGGGTAGACTCTAGGATTCCTTACAATATAGAACACTGTGTTCTAAAATTGATGTTTAAGTTTTGATGGAAGGAAAAAATATTTCCAAATTTGGTTTTATATATTATATTGTTTGCTTTAACTGTATATTAATATAGACAAATTTTCTTTCTTTTCTTTTTTTTTTTCTTTAAAGAGACAGAGGGTCTTTCTGCGTTGCCCAGGCTGGCCTCGAAATCCTGGGCTCAAGAAACCCTTCCACCTCAGCCTCTCCAGTAGTTAGGACTACAGGCGTGCACCACCACTCGGCTCTTTCTTTTTCTCTTTCTTCCTTTCTATTTTTATTTACTTATTTTGAGACATGGTCTCTCTCGCCCAGGCTAAAGTGAAGCGGTGGGATCTCGGCTCACTTCAGCCTCACCCTCCCCAGGATCAGGTGATAGTCCCACCTCAGCCTCCTCAGTGGCTGTGGTTACAGGTGTGTGCCACCATGCCTGAATAATTTTTGTATTTTTTTAAGAGACAGGATTTCACCATGTTGCCCAGGCTGGTCTTGAACTCCTGGGCTCAAGAGATCCGTCTGCCTCTGCCTCCCAAGGTGCTGGGATTGCAAGCGTGCACCACCACACTTGGCCGGCTCTTTTTTTTTTTCTTTTTTAATTAGAACTTTGTTTATAAAATAAAATCAAGTTTCTATAAAGTTTCTTTATTTCAGAGTAATATTTCTTCAATCTGACTTTGTGTCAGAATTACCCAAAGAGTTACACAAAAACTCTAATTACTTGACCACCCCTCAGGCTTGAAGACACTATCTCTGAAGGTAAAGCCCCCCAAATAGGCTTTTTTTTTTTTTTCTATCGACATGGTCTTACCCTGCTGCTCAGGCTAAAGTGCAGTGGCGTGATCACTGCTTGCTGCAGCCCCAATCTCCCAGGGGTCAGGTGATCCTCCCACCTCAGCCTCCCAAGTAGCCAGGACTACAGGCGCGTGCCACGCCTGGCTAATTTTTGTATTTCTTATAGAAATGGGGTTTTTCCAGGCTCCCCAGGCTGGCCTCAAATTTCTGAGCTCAAGTGATCCGCCCACCTAGGCCTCTCAAAGTACTGGAATTACAGGCATGAGCCACGACTCCCAGCCAAAAATAGGCATTTTGAAATGCTTTCAAAGTTAGTCTTTGAACTTTTTCAAAGTCACCACTATTCTCAAGTAGTAACATCAGTAACTCCAGGGTAGCTGGCCTATATTGTTCCATTATGGTGCTCATTCGTCTCTCCATCTGCAGTATTTCATTTTGAAATCACCATTTTAAAAATAAAATTATGCTAAAAAGGAATTTGATGAGATAAAAGGAAAAAGAGAAAAATTAAAAGTGACCACATAAAATATCAGCTCACTATTATATTCATAAATTCACTTATTTAGAAAACAAGGTTGAAATATTTGTATTCTAAATCTTTTGTGTAGGTGGGGAGAGCGGGTTGATTGGACAATAATCTTCAAGTCTATTTTGAAATTTTTAGGTCAGGTGTGGTGGCTCATGCCTGCAATCTCAACACTTTGCAAGGTCAAGGCAGGAGGCAGGATTGCTTGAGCCCAGGTGTTCAAGACCAGCCTGGGCAACATAGCAAGACACTGTCTCTGAAAGAAAGAAAAAAAAGTAATTGTTTTCCCCTTGGATATTTTGTTTACTTCTTTTCTTTCCCTTCCCTCCCTCTCCCCCTTCCCTCCTCCTCCTCCTCCTCCTCCTTCTTCTTTCTTCTTTAGGGGAGAGGCACAAGACACAAGTTCCATGAATACTTATTTTCTTTTCATTTCACTGGGTTTTTCCATTCAATCTCTGTTAGCATTGTGACAAAAAGCCAAAAAGCCTAGATCTGAAACATGCCTGACAAAGACATCTCCTTGCTGACCTTTTTTTTTTCACTCTGTTGCCCAGGCTGGAGTGCAGTTGTGTGATTTCAGCTCACTGTAACCTCCACCTCCCAGGTTTAAGTGATTCTCTTGTCTCAGTCTCCAGAGTAACTGGGATTACAGGCGCACACCACCACGCCCAGCTAATTTGTATATATTTACTTATTTATTTTTGAGACGGAGTCTCGCTTTGTTGCCCAGGCTGGAGTGCAGTGTTGTGATCTCAGCTCACCACAACCTCTGCCTCCTGGGTTCAAGAGATTCTCTTCCCTCAACCTCCTGAGTAGCTGGGACTACAGGCACGCACCACCAAGCCCTGCTAATTTTTGTGTTTTTAGTAGAGACAGGGTTTCACTATGTTGGCCAGGCTGGTATTGAACTCCTGACCTTGTGATCTGCCCACCTCGGCTTCCCAAAGTGCTGGGATTACAGGCATGAGCCACCATGCCCGGCCAATGCCCAGCTAATTTTTAAAATTTAATTTAGTTTGTTTTATTTATTTATTTATTTATTTATTTATTTTGACAGAGTCTCACTCTGTCACCCAGGCTGGAGTGCAGTGGTACAATCTCAGCTCACTGCAACCTCTGCCCTCCTTCCCGGATTCAAGTGATTCTCCTGCCTCAGCCTCCCAAGTAGCTGGATGCCCAGCTAATTTTTGTATTTTTAGTAGAGTAAGAGTTTCATCCTGTTCACCAGGCTTGTGTCAAAATCCTAACCTCAAGTGATCCACCCCCCTTGGCCTCCCAAAGTGCTGGGATTATAGGCGTGAGCTCCCATACTGGGCCTGGCTTTTTTATAGCCTTGATTCTCCAAGCCTGGTCCTTAGTCCAGCCACATGGGCATCACTGGGGAATAGACTCTCACACCCCATCCATAACTACTGAATCAGAATCTGCATGTTAGCAAGATCCCCAGGTGATGTGTGTGAAAATTCAGGAACCACTGTCTTACAGTAATTGTAAGAGTTACAACCTAAGGCTGGTGGAGGAGGAAAGAAAAAGAAATGAGTCTGGTTGTGGAGGGGACATGTATTAGTTTCCTAAGGTTGCTATAACAAAATACCACAAACTGGGTGGTTAAAACAACAGAAATTTATTCTCTCACAGTTCTGGAAACCAGAAGTCCAAAGTGAAGGAGTCGGCAGAGCCGTGTTCCTTCTGAAACTCTGGGTAGAATCCTTCCTTGTATCTTCCTAGCTTCCAGAGGTGACCATGGGTACTTGCAGTTCCTGGGTTTGTAGCTGTATTACTTCACCCTTTGCTCCTGTGGTCACATGGCATTCTCCCTGAGTGTCTGTCTTTTACGTTGTCTTCTTATAAGGACACCAGTTATGTTGGATTAGGGCCCAGTGAATACGTTGTAAATTGATTATATCTGCAAAGGTTCTATTTTCAAATAAGATCACATGAACAGGTACTGGGGTACAGGATTTCAATACATTGCTTTGGGGGACATGATTTATCCCATAATAGGGAGGTGTGGTGATTTTATTATCAATAAGTGGAAATGCATTATGTGAAAAAAAAACTTAAAAAATAAGCATTATCTTAAAATAACCTGATCGTATTTTATTTTTAAATTTTATTTATTTATTTATTTATTTATTTTCGAGACAGAGTCTCACTCTGTTGCCCAGGCTGGAGTACAGTGGCGCAATCTCGACTCACTGCAACCTTTGCCTCCTGAGTTCAAGTGATTCTCCTGCTTCAGCCTCCCAAGTAGCTGGGATTACAGGTGCATGCCACCGTGTCTGGCTAATTTTTTTTTCTCTTTTTGTATTTTTAGTAGAGACAGGGTTTCACCATGTTTGCAAGGCTGATCTCAAACTCCTGACCTCAAGTGATCCATCTGCTTCAGCCTCCCAAAGCGCGGGGATTACAGGTGTGATCCACTGCGCCTGGCCTCAAGGGCAACTTAGCATCTCTTATAACATGATGCTGAGTTGAAAGTAAGAACTCAGTAGTTATTAATAATAATAGTGAAAGCTATGGCATATCTCTGGACAAACATACAAAATCGCACATGTTTAAATATGTATGGTACAAGGCAAGACAAACTTCTGCCGCAAAGGATTAGTTTGACCATAGAAAGTAAGCCCTAAAACAAAAGGGAAAAGCTGGCATGGTGGCTCATGCCTATAATCCCAGCTACTCGGGATGCTGAGGCAGAGGGAATTGCTTGAACCCAGGAGGTGGAGTTTGCAGTGAGCTGAGATTGCGCCACTGCACTCCACCCTGAGTGACAGAGCAAGACTCTGTCTCAAGAAAAAAAAGAAAAAGTGAAAAAAATAATTATAGCTAAAATTATAATCACATTAACAGATAAACTGAAAATATCATAGGACCAGGGTGAGAAAGAGAAGGGAATCCTTATAATCCCGGGAAAGGATAAGAGTAGGACCAGAGGGGCCGCTTCAAGGTAATAATGTGTTTTTAAAAGCCCTTGACAGTTTGTAGTAGGAATCTCTTTTTGTCTGCCCTGCATTAATTCTCCCTCTTTCCTTTGAGAAGCCTCAAGTCATCCTGGCCAACATTTCTGTGTAGGACTCTCAGCCACAGTGCTTGCCTTCTCCTTGTCCCTTCCCCCAAGGTTGAAACACAGGGCTATTTGTGTCCTAGGCATCTAAATATGGAGTATAGTCTCAAAAATGAAGAAGGTGTTTGAAGCTGAGTCATTTTAGTGGTAGTGATCAGAGACACAAACCAGATATTTTGTTTGTTTTACCACTGAGAATCCGAGAGCAACCCTAGTTGCTATCCTCCACAAGTCCCCGTTGTTTTTTTGTTTTGGTTCTTTTTTTTTTAGACAGAGTCTTACTCTGTCACCCAGGGTAGAGTGACAATCTCTGTCTCTAGGGTTCGAGTGATTCTCCTGCCTCAGCCTCCCAAGTAGCTGAGACTACAGGTACCCGCCACTATGCCCGGTTAA
>NW_012115488.1:9957750-9958074 GCF_000951035.1 Colobus angolensis palliatus | reverse complement strand
AAATGAGAGACTCTCTATTATCATGCTACATGAAGACACCAGTAATCTTTGAAACTTTTTATTTTTTTTTTGAGACAGGGTCTTGCTCTGTTGCCAAGGCTGAAGTGCAATGGCACAAACATGGCTAACCACAGCTTGACCTCCTAGGCTCAAGCAATCCTCTTGTCTTTGCCTCCCAAATAGCTGGAACCACAGGTGCACACCACCAAGCCCAGCTAATTTTATTTACATAATCTTTTTTCTTTTTTTAAGATGGAGTCTCCCAGGGTGGAGTGCAGTGGCTCAATCTTGGCTCAATGCAACCTTCACCTCCTGGGTTCAAGC
>NW_012115488.1:9944421-9957265 GCF_000951035.1 Colobus angolensis palliatus | reverse complement strand
AAACAAACAAAAAAAAAAGGTGCTCCAAAGTTCCTCATTAGAGCTAGTTTACCAAGGGTCTAATTGGCATAATAGAAACAGAGTCATTGTTTTGCCAGGCTAAATGTGATGTTTTTTCTGCAAGCCAAGAAATAATTTTAGCCTAAAGCTTTCATATTGACTAACACTAATTGTGTGTGCTTTGAGTTCTCCTGATAAAATTTAGCATTTATTTATTTATTATTCAGTCTCTGTAGAGATGGTCAAAATTTGCCAATGCTGGAGTCCAGGCTCAGTGGCTCATACCTGTAATCCTAGCACTTTGG
This sequence comes from Colobus angolensis palliatus, assembly GCF_000951035.1. NCBI lineage: Eukaryota > Metazoa > Chordata > Mammalia > Primates > Cercopithecidae > Colobus > Colobus angolensis. The sequence goes on along the minus strand of NW_012115488.1, from coordinate 9,956,960 downwards.
GAGGCCAAAGTGGGAAGACCGCTTGAGCCCAGGAGTTCGAGACCAGCCTGGGCTACATGGTAAACCCAATCTCTACAAAAAATATGAACATTATTCGGGCATGGTGTTAGGTGCTTGTAGTCCCAGCTACTTGGGAGGCTGAGGTGGAAGGATCACCTGAGGCTGTGGTGAGCTGTGAGTGTACCACTGTACTCCAGCCTGGGTGACAGAGTGAGACCATTTCTTAAACAAACAAACAAAAAATTGCCAATGCTGACTATATTGTAGGTCATTACAGTGAAGTATTGGGAACAGTTTTCAATTAATAATAATCACATCTTGGATAAACTGCATTGGCTACCATACTGCCACTGCTCAAAGCTTCCTGATAGAATTGAATTTAACCAAGGTATATCAGCTTCTCAGAATCCTTACTCCTTGCTCTTATAAGTCTCCCTCTCTTGACATGCTTGCATCAATGGCTGCATGGTGGATATGGTTTCATTTCACTGGAGTGTAGGGGGCATATCAGGAAAGTAAATCCAAAATGGTAACTGATTTTGAGATTACAGTGAATCATGAATGCCATGATAAAGACTCCACACGTACACAGAATGCGTTAATGGATTTTGACCAAAGTAAGGGAAATGACATTTTTTAGTGCATATTAAGTGCCTGCAACTACATTATTCATTGGTTTCCTGCATATGATAGGTAAGGATTTAGCTCTCTTATACCACCTGTGACTTTAAGTAAAATATTTAAGACTCAACCGATTAAAAAAAAAAATAAGCGACAACGTGAATACCTACTTTGTTGGAAGAGGGTATACATACCTGTCTTTGTCTTTACCTGTCTTTTCTCTTTGTTCCTGTTAAATTCTGTCATCTGTATGTCCCTTGACCATATTGAGGTTGGTGACTTTTATATAATTAACTGCTTTGAGATTTGTCTATAGGTTGACAATGAAAGTAAAAAAAAGCCTTACCATTTGCATTATTAAGACTGGACTGAGAGCAGTGGCTTATGCCTGTAATCCCAGCACTTTGGGAGGCCAAGGTGGGCAGATAACTTGAGGCCAGGGGTTCAAGATCAGCCTGGCCAACATGATGAAATCCTGTCTCTACTAAAAAATGCAAAAATTAGCCGGACGTGGTGACGCACACTTGTAATCCCAGCTACTTGGGAAACTGAGGCGGGAGGATGGCTTGAACCTGGGAGGCAGAGGTTGCAGTGAGCCCAGATTGCGCTACTGCACTACAGCCTGGGTGACAGAGCAAGACTCTGTCTAATAAGGAACAACAACAACAACAACAACAACAAAAAGACATATGGGCTGGGCTTGGTGGCTCACACCTATAATCCTAGCACTTTGGGAGGCCCAGGTGGGTGGATTGCTAGAGTTTGGGAGTTAGAGACCAGCATGGGCAACCTGGTAAAACTCCAGCTCTACAAAAAATTAGCACACCTGTAGAACCGGCTACTTTAGGAGCTGAGGTGGGAGGATCGGTTGAGCCCAGGAAGTAGATGCTGCAGTAAGCTGAGATCACACCAGTGCACTTCAGCCTGGGAGACAAAGTGAGATCGTGTCTCAAAAAAAAAAAAAAAAGAAAAAGAAAATAAAAAGACTATATGAATATTCTTCATGGCAGAGAAAATAATGTAGTATTTTCTAGTGTAGGGGGCATGTAAGGAAAGTAAATCCAAAATGGTAACTGATTTTGAGATTACAGTGAATCATGAATGCCATGATAAGGACTCCACACTTACACAGAATGCGTTAATGGATTTTAATCAAAGTCAAAACCACAAACTGTTTCTCCTCTGCCACCACAATCAACACTTCTGAGTGAGTGTGGGGGAAGGGTTTCCCCACACAACAAGCAAGCAATCATTTTTGCAGTGGATGCCAGCTGGGTGTCCTCTAATTCAATTCTGACACTATCTACCTGGAGATATCTACCTGAGGCCTACATCCCCAAAACTGCCCCTCTTCCCCACTTCTGTTGCCAGTCACAAGCCACAGCTTGTTCTACCTGTGTTTCTGATCAGCCAGCTATAAACTGGGGATCCTACAGCCTCCTCCTGGGTTTAGCTATTTGCTAGAGCAGCCTAGAAAACTGGGGAAACATTTATGTTGTTTACTGGCTTATGATGAGGGATATTACAAAGGATACAGATGAAGAGATGCACAGGGAAAGGCCTGGGGCAATGGGAGCAGAGCTTCCATGCCCACGCCGAGCACACCACCCCATAGAACATCCACATGTTCAGCTATCCAGAAGCTCTGTGAATCCTTCTTTTGGGTCTTTTGTGGAGACTACATTGGATTGGCATGATTGCTAACTATGTGGAAATGTGATTGGACACAAAAGCATGATCTCATGGTAATGGGCTGAGTGGGAAAATTCAGCAAGGCCTGTCTGTTTAGATTTTTCTTGACCTTTCTGTGCAGCATTTTTTCCTCCAGGGTATGGGGCATGAATTCTTCTGAAAGGCAGGGGAAGATTAGGGTCGTTCCTTGGGGACAAAAAGGAGCAGGTGAAAGAAGGGCAGGAGAAGGCCAGGAGCGGCAGCTCACGCCTGGAATCCCAGCACTTTGGTAGGCCAAGACGAGTGGATCACCTGAGCCCAGGAGTTTGGGACCAGCCTGGTCAACATGGTGAAACCCCGTCTCTATTAAAAATACAAAAAAATTAGCTGGGCATGATGGTACATGCCTGTAGTCCCATCTACTCAGAAGGCTGAGGCAGGAGAATCGCTTGAATCTGGGAGGCGGAGTTGCGGTAAGCTGAGATCACACCACTGCACTCCAGTCTGGGTGACAGAGCAAGACTCCATCTCAAAAAAAAAAAAAAAAGGAAAGAGAAGAAAAAACAAAGGCTAGCCACATTGTAAATGCAAAGTACAAGTTTCTTTTCAATTTTTGAAATTAAAAATTATATATACACAAATTTTTGAAATTTTAAATCACCTCTCAGAACAAAGAAAAAATTCTTTTTTTTTGAGACGGAGTCTCGCTGTCACCCAGGCTGGAGTACAGTGGCCGGATCTCAGCTCACTGCAAGCTCCGCCTCCCGGGGTAACGGAGCAAAAAAAAACTTTCCTCCAAAAAAAAAAAAAAAAAAAAAAAAAAAGAAGGGCAGGAGAAGATGAAAGAAACAGATTCTGTTTTCTGAGGCTTGCTTCTGAGGCCTTAAGTGCCTCAACATTATAACAAAATATTATAACAAAAGCTATGAGAGTTATGAGCTGGGAACTGTGGATTAAAATCAATATATAATTGCATGTCCTTTTCTGCAATCTAGTATTTTTCCTAGCGTCTCTAATTAAAAAAAATTTATTATTGCCCATAATTTCTTCCAAAATTCTCAAACATACTACTTGGTCTATGGAAACTTTTCTTTCTAGGAGACCTCCAGCCTCTGGTATCCCTCTGGCCTCTTTGAACTGATTGCTTTCTAGCCCTGTTGAACAGCTATTACTTCGAGACTTCTGTACATTCAATATTAGGCTGGAGCCACTGTCTTTTAGATCCCATATCTTCATTCCTTGACTTATTCCCTCTACCTCTCAAGTATCTTTAAAGAGAAAATGCCTGAAAGATAAACTTACTAATGCCTGCATATCTAAAAATGTTTTTTTGTTGTTACGTTTAATTGATTATTTATTTATTTATTTATTTTGAGACAGACTTTTGCTCTTGTTGCCCATACTGGAGTGCAATGGAGTGATCTTGGCTCACCACAACCTCTGCCTCCCAGATTCAAGTGATTCTCCTGCCTCGGCCTCCCAAGTAGCTGGGATTACAGGCATGTGCCATGATGCCCAGCTAATTTTGTATTTTTAGTAGAGACGGGGTTTCTCCATGTTGGTTAGGCTGGTCTTGAACTCCTAACCTTAGGTGATCCACCCACCTCGGCCTCCCAAAGTACTGGCATTACAGGCATGAGCTACTGCAACTGGCCCATTTAACTGATATTTAAGCTGTCTAGAATTCTTGATTGAAATCATTTTCCTTCCAAAACTGACAGCATTGCTTCATTGTCTTAACAGTATTGCAGATGAGAAGTCAGGTGAAAGCCTGAATTTTAATTCTTTATTTTTTTCCATTCTAACCTTTGAATTTCTTCTCTTTTTCTTCTTTTTTTTTTTTCCTCTAGTTTTCAAAGAGGGGATCTTGCTGTGTTGCCCAGTCTGGTCTTGAACTCCTGGGCTCAAACAATCCTCCCATCTTGGCCTCCCAAAATGTTGAGATTACAGGCGTAAGCCACTGCAGTCAGCCTTCTTTGTCCTTTTCTTTTTTTTTTTTAAGTGAAAGCAAGTTTATTAGGAAAGTAAAGGAATAAAAGAATGGCTACTGCATAGACAGAGCAGCCTATTCTTTATTTTTAGTTTAGCTATTCCTAGCTTTCTGTAATTTTAGGGTATTGTTTTTACTAAAGGGTATACCAGTTGTTCTGCTCGCCATTTAGCAGAAACTTTCAGTTGGGAAATTCATGGTTCTTCAATAGAATTTCTCTGATAAACTTATTAGTGCTTTCTCAGAGAAAGAGATGAAGAAATAGGTGTGTAAACACATTTTCAGGCTGTAAATCTAGGATTTATAGGCACAAGCTAAACAATCTATCCACTTTTAACAATTTGTGAAGATAATTAAAAGACACACATAGAGCATTCCAAAACTAAATGTAGCAATCTACTGGTGAAAAATTCCTAGTTTTCTTTCAATCAAGTGTCCTACTTCCTTAAATGTAAAAGAGCAAATTTCAAATATACATCTCATTCTTATTCACTACATCTAAACACAGATGAAAACAAAACCAAACAAAACAACAAACTCCCTGCAACAATGGTATGTACAACTCTTCATAAGGCTTATATCCTTACTAAAATATTGTAGCTCATGCAGTTCACTTTCTATTAATAGAACAGCCTGATGACTCATTTTGCACATTTAGAGTGTAATGAGGATTTCCAGATCTGCAATACCTGTGATGACCATAAATACCTCCGTCAAATTAAAGCACATTCAAAAAAATAGTTCTTTGAAATATTATTTTGAAAAAGATAAAGATGATTTATGTACAGTAATTTTAATGCATTTTAGTGCATAGTTTTGTAAGCTTTGACAAATGCATACAGTCATGTAACCACCACCACAATCAAAACACCAAGTAGTTCCTTCACTCCTCAAAGTACCTCCTACCTCCCCCCAACGTCGCATCCTTTTGAAATCAAACCCAACCCTGCCCTGCAGCCCCTGGAAATCACCCATCTGTTTGTTTTTTTCTATGTAATGTTGCCTCTTCCAGAATGCCATGTAAATGTTATCAAAGAGTATGTAGACTTTTGAATTTCGTCTTTTTTCATTTAGCATAATGAATTTGAGATTTATCAGTTTTTGTCAGTATATCGGTAGTCTGTTCCTTTTTATTGCTGATAGTATTCCATCTTATAGATATGCCAGAGTCAGCTTACCCAAATATTGATATCTAACCATTTATCAAGACCTTATTTTATAGACAAAGTTAGTTTCATGACTTTTGAAATTATACTTTTTTTTTTTTTCTTTCTTGAGATGGAGTCTCACTCTGTTGCCCAGGCCTGAATGCAGTGGCACTATCTTGGCTCACTGCAATCTCCACCTCCTGGGTTCAAGTGATTATCCTGCTTCAGCCTCCCAAGTAGCTGGGATTATAGGTGTGCACCACGATGCTTGGCTAATTTTTGTATTTTAAGTAAAGATGGGGTTTCACCATGTTGGCAAGTCTGGTCTCCAACTCCTGACTTCAAGTGATCCACACGCCTGGGTCTCCCCAAGTGCTGGGATTATAGGCATGAGCCACCACCCCTGGCCTATGCATTTATTAAGAAGGAAAAAAGGAGCCAGGCATGGTCGCTCACACCTGTAATCCCAGCACTTTGGGAGGCCGACATGAGTAGATCACGAGGTCAGGAGTTCAAGACCAGCCTGGCCAACATGGAGAAACCTCGTCTCTACTAAAAATACAAAAAAATTATCAGGGCATGGTGGTGGGTGCCTGTAATCCCAGCTACTCAGGAGGCTGAGGCAGGAGAATGGCTTGAACCCGGGAGGCGGAGGTTGTAGTGAGCCGAGATCGTGCCATTGTGCTCCAGCCTGGGCGACAGAGTGAGACTTCGTCTCAAAAAAGCGAGAGGAAGAAAGGTGCATTCTCATAATGCCTTAAATTCTTTAGTTACTTGGGATTTATTTGACAATGTATTAGATATAGCTGTTTCAAAAGATACATATACCGCAGAAAACAATAGATATTTGTTCAACTCTCTAATTGTATTAGAGTGCGCATTTGAAATGTGTATTGTGATTCAAAAGTTTTCTCTACCTAGAAGGGGAGTACAACACATGGGATTATTATTGCTGATGATACCGGATGACATTTTGCCTAAACTCCTGAGGTAAGTGCTCTATGAAGACCCCATTCAACCCAGACCTTTGAAATGGCTCACTTCCCATTTAAACCCTATTAATCTTTTACCTCATGGAGGCAACAGGTGGTTTAGAAAAGAGCCAATAGAAAGATAATTTTTGTCCTTCAGGATCAGTGCCAATGGAAAAAAGTGACCTGAAATACAGATCTCAGGCCTGACATGATGAAAATCTAATGCCACAGCTGTTGTCTCTCAGAACTGTCACTCATCATGTTTTAATTTCACAGTTTTGATTTAATCTTTTCTAAATACAGCACTGGATAAATACAGAACAAGATAACAAGAGTTCCCAGCAAAGGAGCCAGGTTGGTATTCACACTATCCTCTTTTCACCTCCTCCCCAGCCCTTTGGGCTTTATTTTCTGTGGTGATTGCATCTCCAGCACCACAACTTTTTGTATGCGTGAGGGACAGGGCTTCTTTACTAGCTCTTGAGCCTAACAAGAATCCTAGTGGTTTGATTTCAGTGTGATTTCTTTATCTTTCTTATCAGGCTAACCAGAATGCTTTTATCAGCCATGTTAATTTGTAACACACAGTGGAATTAGGTTTGCAGGTAAAAAAAGAAAAAATAAAATTTTCAATGATGTACCCCTAAGAGCCCCTCTTTTCTAAGCTCTATAATGAAAAAAGTAAGTTAAATAAACCAACAAATAAAAGGAATGAGTAATACTTGAGAGCTGAGTCTTGAAAGATGATTAGCTATTGGCTCACCTTTATAAAGTTTTGGTGAAATTCCTTATCATACATTTTTCTATAAATGAAGTAGCCATTCTCAAAGTTTGTATTGCAGAATAAATCACAGTGAATTAAAAGGATGCTATAGAGATTTTACATATTTCATTTTGTGTTATCTCAATAACTGTGAAATATTAATTATGAAACCACATTTAAAGAACTACATTGAGTTATAATTTACATACAATAAAATGCACCCATTCTAAGCATACAATCTTGATGAACGTGTATGCTTGAGTAAACCACTGCTACAAGATATGGGGCATCCTCCCCGTCACCCACAGGCCTCCCTAATGTCTCTTTTCAGTCGATTCTGCCTCCACCCTCAGCCCCAAGCAACTGATCTGCTTTCTATCATGATAGATTGCTTTTGCTTTTTTCAGATTATTCTATAAACAGTGTGTACTCTTTTTGGCCTGGCTTTCTTACTTAGCATAAATTTTTTGAGAGTCGTCAATGTTGTTGCACGCATCTGTAACTTGTGTTTTTTGTTTTTCCCCTACTGAGTTTTATTTCATTTTATGAATACACCACAATTAGTTTATCCATTTGCCTGTTGATGAACATTTGGATTGTATCCACTTTAGGGCTATTTTGAGTAAAGCTGCTATGGACATTTGTATGTAAATCTTTATGTAGTACTCATTTCTCTTGGGCAAATATCTAGGAGAAAATGCCTGGGTTGTATGATTAAGTATATAATTTTAGTCATTTTAGTGGGTTTGTAGAGGTATATCATTGTGATTTTAACTTGCAGTTTCCCGAAGACTAAGGAAAAGACTAAGGACATTGAACAATTTAATTTATCCCTATTTCGTATGTTTTGATGCTGTTGTAAATGTAGTTGTTTCTTTAACTTCATATCCAAGGGATCTTGGTTAGTATCTAAAATACAATTTATTCTTTAATATTGACTTTATTTCCTATAATTTTGCTAAATTCACTTGTCTCAGTAGTTTATTTGGAATTCCTTAAACTTTTCTATATGCACGATCATGTCGTTGATGGGTAAATACAGTTTTACTTCCTCCTTTCCAATCTTGCTTTGTATTTTTTTCTTGCCTTATTGTAATGACTAGGATTTCCAGTACTTTGTTGAATATATATGATAAATGCAGACTATCCCTTCGTCTTTGGAGGAGAAATACTCAATATTTCAATGTGATGTATGATGTTACCTCTAGGTTTTCCACAGTTGCCCTTTATCAGATTGAGGATGCTCTTTTCTATCCTATTTGTTGAGAGTTTTGCCACGAAGGGTGTTGAAATTTGCCAGATACCTTTTCTGTATCTATTGAAATGATTATATATTTTTATCTTATTTATTCTATTAATATGGTGAATTACATCGACTGATTTTTTTTTTTTTTTTTTTGACAGAGTCTCACTCTTGTTGCCCAGGCTAGAGTGCAATGGCATAATCTCAGCTCATTGCAACCTCTGCCTCCCAGGTTCAAGTGATTCTTCTGCTCTAGCCTTCCAAGTAGCTAGGATTATAGGTGTGTGCCACCACATCTGGCTAATTTTTGTATTTTTAGTAGGGATGGGGTTTCACCATGTTGACCAGGCTGGTCTCGAACTCCTGACCTCAGGTGATCCACCCGTCTTGGCCTCCCAAAGTGGTAGGATTACAAACATGAGCCACTATGTCTGGCCATATCAACTGATTTTAAATGTCAAATCAAGTTTGAAATCCTGCAATTACAAATACATAGTCATGGTCATGACATATTAATCCTCTTTATGTATTGCAGGATTCATTTTCTAATAGTTTAAAGATTTTTTTCCATTTGTCTATGTTCAGGAGAGATTAATCTATAGTTTTCTTTCTCATGATGTCTTCAACTGGTTTTGGTATTGACATAACAGTGGTCTTGTGAAATAAGTCAAAAACAGAATTCACACCTTCTGTTTTTCTTATGCAGTTTCTGTGGACATGGTATTACTCTTTTATTGACTGTCTAATAAAGTTCACTAGTAAAGCCATCTAGACCTGGAGTTGTGTGTGTTTATGTGTGTGAAAGTTTTTAATTTGAATTTAATTTCTCTAATACATATTTGACTATTTATATTTTCTTTTTTCTATTAACAAAATTAGTAATTTGGGTCTCTCAAGTAATTTGTTTACCTAACCATTGAATTTATTGGCATAAGGATGTTTAAATATTCCCTTATTTTATGTTTAAATATTCCCATTTTAATGTTTGTAGGTCTGTAGTGCCACCCTTTCTTCTTCATATTAGTAACAAAGTGCTATAATATTTGCTTTCAGCAGTTATGAATCTTTTAAATAAGGCAAGGAAATGTATGTGTGTACAATATACTACATATCTATTTACCCACACAGTTACCATTTCCAGCATTCTTCTTTCCTACCTATAGATTCCAGTTATGATCTACGTAGTTTAGGTGTTAGCCAAGGATTAGGGAAATTTTAAAAATTCAGTTTGGAGTAGCACTCTCTGTAGTTCCCTTAATTTCAGAGCTACCCTTTCTCATTCTCCACAAATTTCCAACTATTCCTCCGGCATCCCAGGCCATTAAGCCTTCAGCTTTCTGTTGCCTCAGCTGCATTCAGGTTGGGAATATACTCTGTCAAAGACCAACAAAGTCACAAATCTTGCCTGAGATAGTTCTGATACAATGTTCAGATACATTATTCTCTCTTTTCTACCTATCTTCTGCTATCCCCATGTGGTCTTTTCTACTTATCCATAATTTAGCAGTCAGCTAGGGATTTGGGTAGAGTTTATATTCAGAATTTGGGCCTTATCCCTTTTGTGGTTTTCTTCCTTCTAAGATTTCCTCCTAAAGTTCCAGCTACTCTGAAAGCTCTGTACTCTGTCTTCTTCCACCAGTAATACTGTAGTTTTCTGTCCCAGGAACTTTGGGCATTGCAAACTCTCCTCAGGCAAACACACACACACACATTGCAATTCTTACCTGTTGCTGTTACAATCTTTCAAGAATAAACTGTGTGTGACTTCTGGTTTTCTCCAGAGTCTTCAAATCATTGTTTTAAATAAGTGTTTGTCCAGCTTTTATCATTGTTATCTGCATAAAGGTTCACCTGACCACTTTATAATGCCATAGCTAGAAACTTAACCCTTGGCTTTTAGCATTTGGCTTTATAATCGTACACTGAAATTGTTTCTTATATGTGTGCTTTCCACAGATTGATCAGACCATTCTTTCTATAGGTATTGGGAATGATATTTTTATTTGTATATGCCTCAAATGCCTAATTTTATTGCACATAAATTTATTGAATATTTGCTTGACTTGAATACAAAGGTAAATAAAACTTGGCATTAAGGACTTGTCTAATGTAGGAAAATAATAAATAGTGGAGTATGTATAATGAATTGTTGTTATGCCAGAAGTGGTTAGAGGGTACCATGGATCACAATGAATGTAAGGGTCAAGACCCTCAGAGAGGTCAGAGAAAGTCTTTACAGAATTAGCAACCCAGCTACTCGGGAGGCTGAGGTGAGAAGATCACCTGAGCCCAGGAGTTCAGGTCCAGCCTGGGCAACATAGTGAGACCCCCTTCTCTAAAAAAGAAAAGTAAGTTAAATAAACCAACAAATAAAAGGAATGAGTAATATTTGAGAGCTGAGTCTTGAAAGATGATTAGCTGTTGGCCCACCTTTATAAGGTTTTGGTGAAATTCATTATCATACATTTTTCTATAAATTAAGTAGTCATTCTCAAAATTTGTATTGCAGAATAAATCATAGTGAATTGAAAGGAAAAATTATGTATTAAAAACTATAATATGGCAAGCATTATGCTATAGAGATTTTACATATTTCATGTTATTATCTAATAACTGTGAAATATTAATTATTAGCCCTATTATAGAGATAAGAAAAAATAATTTTCAATTTGCCCAGTATCAAGCAATTAACAAGTTATGTACATTCCTTCACCAAGTATTTTTAAAGCACTTGTTACATGCCAGACAGACATTATTCTTGGTGTCAGGTAATACAAAAATAAACAACATAAAGTCCTTGGCCTTATGGAATTTACATTCTAATGGGGGAAGTCAGATTACAAACTAATAAACACATAAATATATGATGTTTTCATTGGCAATAAGTGCTACAGAGGAAAATAAAAAAGGCAAGGAGGTGATATGTTACTAGATATAGAGGATGATCAGAAAAGTCTTCTTAAAGAGACATTTGAGCAAGATCTGGAAGAAGTAAAGGAGGATGCCATGAAAATACCTGGGGGAACAGCATTCAGAAGGTAAAGAGGACAGCACATGCAAAAGTGCATTCTTCGGTGTGTATGAGGAATATGAAGGAGGCCAGTGGGGCTGCTGTGCAGTGTGAGATGGGGAAATGGTAGGAGATGAGATGAGATAGATAGGGGAGCCCAGCTCATTCAGGGCTTTGTAGGCCAATGAACTTTTGAATGGATGAAATGAATGAAGCAGGAAATCACTGGAGGCTTTTGAGCATTAGAGAGGCATATTATGTCTTATATTTTAGAAGGACCACTCTGGTATGGGAAATAAACTATGGGGGCAAGGGTGGAAGCACATAGACCAGCTAGGAGATTATTACAATTGCTCAGGTAGGAGATTGGACCAGCATTGTGGCCAGTGAAGCTGGAGAGAAGAATTTGGATTCTGAACTTATTCTGTGTGTAGTGTTGACAATATTCCCAATGAATTGGAAGTATCTTTTGAAAGACGAGCCAAACTCAGGTCAATCTAATTCTGAACTCACACTTCCTCCAAGTGCTAGGAAAAAAAATCTATTTAAAGAAGAAGAGCAGTGGAAAAATGCACAATTTGTACAGTTATACTGGTAAGAAACTAAGATGAAACTCACGGTCACTGGAAACTCTAAATTATTTTAATCACCTAAAATGTCTTCAAACTGAATTGCCCAGTGTGTCAACCTGAAGTACATTCCGTGTTATGAAAATGGATAATATACAGAGTGTATGCCAATTTGTGAATACTTTAGGATACTGTGCATATAAAAATACTTTACTCAAGTTTGAAAAATAACTAAAAGTAAAATGAGATCATGACAATTCTGTGAAGTACAAGATGAACAACTATTAGTCCTACTATTCCATAAGTTATACATTTAAAGTCAGGATAAATATATGGCCCCTTTGGCCAAATTCAATTAATCAAGCACTAGGATCAGGGTCTATGGATTCTAATTATAGAGCAGAGGTACTCTTTGATCAACTGCTGACTCATGCTCATGATTGCCTGCCTTTTTGGCCTATTTTTTTTTTTTTGAGACGGAGTCTCACTCTGTCGCCCAGGCTGGAGTGCAGTGGCTGGATCTCAGCTCACTGCAAGCTCTGCCTCCCGG
>NW_012115488.1:9941400-9944076 GCF_000951035.1 Colobus angolensis palliatus | reverse complement strand
TTTTTTTTTTTTTTTGAGATGGAGTCTTACTCTGCTGCCCAGGCTGGAGTGCAGTGGTGTGACATTGGCTCACTGCACCTTCTGCCTCCTGGGCTCAAGTGAGTCTCCTGCTTCAACCTCCTGAGTAGCTGGGACTACAGGCATGCACCACCATGCCTGACTAATTTTTCATAGTTTTAGTAGAGGTGAGGTTTCAGCATGTTGGCCAGACTGGTCTTGAACTCCTGACCTCAGGTGATCCATCTGCCTTGGCCTCCCAAAGCATGTACTACCCAAAGCATGGGATTCCAGGCATGTACTACCAGGCCTGGCCATAAAACCATCTATAATTGTGTAGATTTCCTTACTACTTACTCTGCAGTGGCAAAATCTGTTTAAATATATGCATGTTTCTTTGGTGGGGGGTGTTTAGAATTGCACACGGAAAGAACATTTGCAAACGCATTTAAACAAACTTGTTTGGAGACTGTGATTTTTTACTTCTATGATGTTGAGCACATAAAATGACAATTATGTTTTTCCTCTAAAATAAAAAAATAAAATGTTTAGACGTGAGGTGGCCATAGAATTTATCTGTACTGAAGCAATAGGGTTGTGTGGATTCTTATATTCCATTGTAAATATTTTGCACTTGTCCAGAGTAAGGTTCAGTAATTAGGCCATAATCGTAATTCGTCACTCTTAAAGACTACAGCTGTGTGTAATTGCAAAGGTTAATGATAATTAGATTTTTCAATAATTCTGGGAGCATTGTTTACTAGACTAAGATGGCTAGCAAGACTCTTATTGTTTACTTGACATAAATATATTTTATTAAATACTTAAGACTACATAGCTACATAACTTTGTAAAGAAAGCTTTTAACCAAATTTTGAAATTAAAGGTGAATTGTTTCTTTCTAAAGCTGTGATTTTAACCTTCAGTGTCCAGTCATGTGCCATATACTATTTAATGTTTAATAAATAGATGTCATGACATCTATGCACACATATATTTTAGTATGAAAATGTATATTATTGGTTTTTCCTTAAAACTATTCAGAAGGTAATAAGCAATTCTATTTCTATTTTACAGACAAAGGTATGAATATTTAAATGTGTAATAGGCTAAATCACATGAGTAGCAGAATGAGTACCAGAACATGATTCATTAATTTTGTGTTTACAGATCAGTGAGCCCCAGAATATTTTTGTTTCTGGACTGTTCTTTAGTCAGGGTGGATTAAACTACATCTGTATTTGCTATTGGAGAGATTCCAAATGCACATTTTATGTGGTATAAGTTGAAAGTGGAATAAAATGTTACTGGAAAAGATCACCTTTTCCAAATAAAATCAAGGCTTTCAAAAGAAGCATAGTCTAGATTCATATAATTCTGGAACACCAGAATAAATAAACCAATCAATAAACTAATAAGTGAAGGAAGGTTTCTTAGTTACTCTTCCAGATTTTATGGCTGGTTGCAGTATCATGCTCATGTTAGTAAACAGCTTTGGGAAGCCTACTAGCCAACAGAAATGTGAACGAAAGATTATTCTCAGTGGAATAACATTAGTTAACATTAACCAGATGGCAAATTTCAATAAAATCATTTAAAATTGGAGAACGTAATCCCATTTGGAAACTTCTGTTACCTATGCAAACAACAATGGTATTGAATATGTACTTTTTTTGAGACAGAGTCTTGCCCTGTCGCCCAGGCTGGAGTGCAGTGGTGTGATCTCAGCTCACTGCAACCTCTGCCTCCCAGGTTCAAATGATTCTCCTGCCTCAGCTTCCTGAGTAGCTGGGATTACAAGCACCTGCCACCAGGTCTGACTAATTTTTTGTATTTTTAGTAGAGACGGGGCTTCACTATATTGTCCAGGCTTGTCTTGAACCACCCTGACCTCATGATTTGCCTGCCTTGGCCTCCCAAAGTGCTGGGATTACAGGCATGAGCCACCGCGCCTGGCCTGAGCAATTATTTTATGTCCACCAGTGGTATAGGGTGATGAGATATGAGAGAGAAAAGTAAGCGTTTTTTGCCTTCAAAGAGTTTATCATTTAGTTTTTCCTGACTGTTTCATTTCAGGGTGCCAATACAAGCTTTCGATGCTTCTTGATAACTTTATTTAAAGAATCAAATTTTGTCAGAATCATTCAACTCATCAGGTACCGTGGCTTACACCTGTAATCCCAACACTTTGGAAGGCTGAAGTCAGAGGATCATTTGAACCCAGGAGTTCAAGACCAGCCTGGGCAACATAGCAAGACCCTGTCTCCACAAAAAAATAAAAAAAATTAGCTGGGCATGGTGGCATGCACCTGTAGTCCTGGCTACATGGGAAGCTGAGGTGGGAAGACTGCTTGAGCCTGAGAGGTTAAGGCTGCAATGGGCCATGATTGTGAAACTGCACTTCAGCCTGGGCAACAGAGTGAGACCCCACCCCCACCCTGTCCCCCTAAAGAAAGAGAAAAAAATCGCTCATCTCTTTTGGAAGGTATCAAGAAGCAAATGAATGATAGTGAAAACATATACTGCAAACAGTCCTTATTTTCTTCAGTTGCTGATGATTCAATGACCTGTTAGAAAGATCCCAGTGTAGGCCGGGCGCGGTGGCTCAAGCCTGTAATCCCAGCACTTTGGGAGGCCGAGGCGGGCGGATCACAAGGTCGGGAGATCGAGACCATCCTG
>NW_012115488.1:9938136-9940610 GCF_000951035.1 Colobus angolensis palliatus | reverse complement strand
CACCACACCCGGCTAATTTTTTTGTATTTTTAGTAGAGACGGGGTTTCACCATGTTAGCCAGGATGGTCTCGATCTCCTGACCTCGTGATCCACCTGCCTCAGCCTCCCAAAGTGCTGGGATTACATGCGTGAGCCACCGTGCCTGGTGCAGAGTTTTTAATCTAGTCTTGCTGCATGGTAATTATGCTGAAATAGCAATTGCACAGTCATTTATTGTGCAAGGTCAAGGTACAATACACTGTATTAGACATGGAAAGAAATACATGAATATAAATATTAACCTATTTTTGATGTCCAGATACTTATAATCTAGCAGAGATAACTCTTTTTTATGACAGTTTTGCTCTTGTTGCCCAGGCTGGAGTGTGTGGCACCATCTTGGCTCACTGCAACCTCCACCTCCTGGGTTCAAGCAATTCTCCTGCACCAGCCTCCTGAGTAGCTAGGATTACAGGTGCCTGCCATCACACCCAGCTGATTTTTGCATTTTTAATAGAGACAGTGTTTCGCCATATTGGCCAGGCTGGTTTTGAACTCCTGTCCTCAGATGATCCACCCACCTCGGCCTCCCAAAGTGCTGGAATTATAGGCGTGAGCCACTGCGCCTGGCCTAACTCTATAAATTTTATAAACATTGAATTTATACTAAGATGTACCTGAAAGTAGTCCTTTGAATAAGTGATTGGTAAAATAAGTAAAATAGTATAATTTTTACTTAAAAAATAGAAGAGAGATGCTATTGAAAATACTATTTTTAGGGCTTGCTCATTGTTTGTATGCCATAAAAAAGCAATTTAATATACTGTGTTACGTGTTTGCACTGCTAGAAAGGAATATCTGAGACTGGGTAATTTATAAATGAAAGAGGTTTCTTTGGCTCACAGTTCTGCAGGGTATACAGGAAGCATGGCACTAGCATTTGCTTGGCTTCTGGTGAGGTCTCAGGAGGCTTATATGGCAGAAGGCGAAGGGAGTGCTGGCATATCACATGGCAAGACAGGGAGCAACAGAGAGAGGAGAAAGTTCCAGGCTCTTTTAAACAAGCAGATCTTGTACAAACTCATACAGCAAGAACTCATTCATTCCCGAGAGGACAGAACCAAGCCAGAGAGATCCACCCTTACGACCCACATACCTCCCACCAAGCCCCACCTCCAACATTAGGGATTATATTCCAACACGAGATTTGGAGGGTGGATTAGGGTTCTCATGAGGGACAGAACTAATGGGGTAGATGTATATATAAAGGGTAGATGTGTATATATATATAAAGATGTATATATAAATGTATATATAAAGATTATATATATATTTATATATATAAATGCTCCTTTATATTAGGAGCATTGACACACATGATTACAAGGTGTGGTTCCACAGTAGGCTGTCTGCAAGCTGAGGAGCAAGGAAGCCAGTCCAAATCCCGAAGCTAAAGAAACAGGAGTGCAATGTTTGAAGGCAGAAAGCATCCAGCATGGAGAAAGATGTAGGCTGAGAGGTTAAGCCAGTCTAGTCTTTTCACATTCTTCTGCCTGCTTTTATTCTGGCTGTGCTGGCAGCTAATTAGGTTGTGCCTACCCAGATTGAGGGTGGGTCTGCCTTTCCCATTCCACTGATTCAAATGTTAATCTCCTTTGGCAACAGCCTCACAGACAAACCCAGGAATAATACTTTGCATCCTTCGATTCAATCAAGTTGACAATATTAACCATCACAGAGGGAAAAAACATCCATACCATATTTTATAGATAGATGATAGATAGATGGATGGATAGATAGATAGATAGAAAACCATTTTGGTGAAAAATACATTAAAGAATAAATTTGCCCACATTAGTGAAAAAGACTCCCATTGAATTCAAAATGTGAAGGAAATTATGTATAGAACAATTCAGTTTTAGGACCTACAAAATCAGAGGGTAGTTTTTTCTGAGACAAGCAATGCATAAACTGCTGTATATGTTAATAATAGCTTAGGAAAATTTTGAGAACTAAATAGGAGTTTTCATAATTAGCCTAGATCTGCCTAACGTAAACCACCTTGAAAGATATCTATCTCTGGACATTTCGTAAAATCCTACTACCCATAGCTTCTGCAGTGGTTGCTGTAATAACTAAAATAATGAAAAGTAAAGAATAGAGTTCTAGGTAAAGATAAAGAATCAAAGACATGTTTGTGTTTACTTTCTTTCTAAAATTTCATTAAAATGACAGAAAAGTGATTTAAAAAGAGGAACAAACCCATAAAGACAAAGAGGACAAAAAAGGAGTCAATATAAGGAAATTCTGGAAACTGAAATGCAAACGCAGACATAGTAACTACTTGTTAAAACTTTAGAAAGCAACTGTGGGTCGGGCGCGGTGGCTCATGCCTGTAATCTCAGCTCTTTGGGAGGCGGGGCAGGCAGATCATGAGGTCAGGAGATAGAGACCATCCTGGCTAAAATGGTGAAACTCCGTCTCCACTAAAAAA
>NW_012115488.1:9933258-9936781 GCF_000951035.1 Colobus angolensis palliatus | reverse complement strand
GAGGCTGAGATGAGAGGATCACCTGAGCCTGGGAGTTAAAGATTGCAGTGAGCTGTGATTGTGCCACTACACTCCAGCTTGGGTAACACAGTGAAACTTTGTCTCAAAAAAAAAAAAGAAAGAGTGGAAAGATAACTATATAAATTGGGTACATCTCTCACAAGGTAGAGTGAAAAGACAACGAGAAGGATAATTACATAGAGAAAAGATTTAGAGGACTAAAGGACCAGTGCAAGAAGTTCAATATCTGAGTAACAGGTATTTCAGATGGTAAAAGGAATCTGAGGAGATTTTTTTTTAAGAAGAAAAAAATATTCATAAAAGGAGATAAGAGAAAATGGATAGAAGAAAATAATCAAATAAGTAAATCAAGAACATTTGTCAGAACTGAAGGATATGAATTTCTACATTAAAAGGGGACTACCAAGGGCCCCAAGCAATAATTTCTAATTGTTTCAGTGGAATTTAAAAAATTACTTTTATAGAGACAAGGTCTCACTATGTTGTCCAGGCTGGTCTTGAACTTCTCGGCTCAAATGATCCTTCCACCCTGGCCTCCCAAAGTACTGGGATTACAGGCACAAGTCACCATGTCTGGCCTCAGTGGGAGTTTTTTTTTTTTTTTTTGAGGTTGGGGGAGAGTTTTTTGGTCATATTTTCTTTTCTTTTTTGAGACAGGGTCTCACTTTATTGCCCAGGCTGGAGTGCCGTGGTGCAATCACGGTTCACTGCAGCCTTGACCTCCCAGGCTCAAGCAATCTTCCTGCTTCAGTCTCCCAAGTAGCTGGGACTACAGGCATGCACCACCACATCTGACTAAAAAAAAAAATTTTTTTTTTGTAGAGATGGGTCTCACTATGCTACCCAGGCTGCTTTTGATCTCTTGGGTTCAAGTGGTCCTCCTGCCTTAGCCCCCTAAAGTGTTGGGATTATAGGCATGAGCCACCATGACTTGCCATGTCTTATATCTAAATAATATGGTTATATAGCTGCTTTGTGACTTTTCCGCTTTAGACATCATCTATTGTATTAGTCCATCTTCACCCTGCTATAAAGAACTCCCCTGAGACTGGGTAATTTACAAAGGAAAGGGTTCAATTGACTCACATTTCCGCATGGCTGGAGAGACATCAGGAAACTTAAAATCATGGTGGAAGGGGAAACAGGCACCTTCTTCACAAGTTGCCAGGAAAGAGAAGAGTAAGGAGGAACTTCCAAACACTTAACAACCATAGATATCATGAAAACTCATTCACTATCACTAGAACAGGATGGGGGAAACTGCCCCCAGGATCTTATCACCTCCCTCCCTCAACACGTAGGGATTACAGGTCCCTCCCTCAACACGTGGAAATTACAATTGGAGATGAGATTTGGGTGGAGACACAGAGCCAAACTGTATCATCTATTGACTTCCTATTTTAGGATGAGCATTGTTTGACTCATTGCTTTCTTCATATGTATCTAGCCTTCTCATCCTACCATTCACCTCATATAATTAGGTTTTAATTTTGGCTAAACCAGTATTCATAATTTACATTATTATGACTACGTAAAAGCTGTTCACAGCTGAGACATGTTGCATTTTATAATTTCTCTGTTTCTCCTATAACCTTTTGCTTTTCTCTAAGTTAATCTTTGTCTTATTTCTTCATTTGTGAAATTTGAAAGCTTAAGCATCGACCTGTTTTCACTCACAATTCAAATACTGTCATTAAGAAATGATCTCCCTCCTTTGATCTGCTCTCCTGTCTTCTGAGCCACTTCATTCTCAGGCAGGCATTCCTAGCAAGCAGGCAAGAAGCAACTTAAAGCTTACATGCTAGCAGTTTAGAAACCTCAGCAGATAAAGGGAGACTTTCTCAATAGCTCCAGGAAGAAAACCAATCTCTAACCCAAGAGGATGTGCTTCTATTTTGCTTTCCAGTGTCCCACTCTAGTCAGAGGATGGTGTAAGTTTTATGTCAGCATTTAGGATTGAGAATGAGGGACAGAGTCTGGGCAAACAAAAAAAGATAATGGGCTTGGAAGAATATTATGTATTTTCTGTTTGTATCTGTAACTATGTTATAGCTCAAACTCAAAAAGGTGTTGTAATTGTACAGGCTAGAAGGGGGTAAGAGTTCATTTAGTCCATTCTTCTGATTGAATCAGGGTCATAATCAAAGTATTCCAGATTTAACATTCAAAATGTATTTATGTTGACCTCTATACATGATGCATTTTGGTGGAAGAAACACTATATAATTCAATTTTTCAGGTTTAAAATGGCCCAGGGGGCTGGCGTGGTGGCTCACACCTGTAATCCCAGCACTTTGGGAGGCAGAGGCAGGAGGATAGCTTGAGCTCAGGGATTGGAAACCAGCCTGGGCAACATAACAAGACCCTGTCTCTACCAAAAAAAAAAAAGAAAAGAAAAGAAAAAAGAAAAAAAAAAGGTCTAGGGGATAAGGGCCTAGTATTATGATTTTAGAGTTAATTCAGAAAATGTGTATTGGTGCTCAAAGGGCAGAAATTTATACATAAATCAAAATTAAGATGATATGAATTTATGGTTCCTATTCTTTTATGGCTGTACCATCTTATCTCTCTGAAGATATAAGCAACTTTAAGAAAGCATAGTTTGGCCGGGTGAGGCGGCTCATACCTGTAATCCCAGAACTTTGGGAGGCCAAGGCAGACGGATCACTTGAGGTCAGGAGTTCGAGATTAGCCTAGCCAACATGGTGAAACCCCGTTTTCTTTTCTTTTTTTTTTTTTTTTAATTTGAAGGAATGGTACAAATCAAAGAACTTAAGTGGATGTTTTGGTACAACTTATAGAAAAGGTAAAGGAAACCCCAACATGCATGCACTGCCTTGGTGACCAGGGAAGTCACCTCATGGCTATGGGGAAATTAGCCTGAGGCTTAGCTTTCATTATCACTGTCTCCCAGGGTGTGCTTGTCAAAGAGATACTCTGCCAAGCCAGATTTGGGTGCTCCCATCTTGCGCAAGTTGGTCACGTGGTCACCCAATTCTTTGATGGCTTTCACCTGCTCATTCAGGTAATGTGTCTCAATGAAGTCACACAAATGGGGGTCATTTTTGTCAGTGGGCAGTTTGTGCTGTTCCAGTAGTGACTGATTCACATTTCTTTCCAAATGTAAAGCACACTCCATCGCATTCAGCCCGCTCTCCCAGTCGTCATAGTCTGGTTTCTTGATATCCTGAAGGAAGATTCGGCCACCTGGTTGGTTCTGCAGCTTCATCAGTTTCTCGGCATGTTCCCTTTCCTCATGAGATTGGTGAAGAAAGTATTTGGCAAAGTTCTTCAAAGCCACATCATCGCGGTCAAAGTAGTAAGACATGGACAGGTAAACGTAGGAAGGGTAGAGCTCCAGGTGGATCTGGCGGTTGATGGCGGCCTCTGAGTCCTGGTGGTAGTTCTGGCGCACCTGCGAGGTGGACGCGGTCGTCATGGCGGAGGCTAAGGACAGGCGGCGGCGGCGGTGGCTGCGCGGCATTGGAGCGGCGGCGGGGGC
>NW_012115488.1:9929535-9932693 GCF_000951035.1 Colobus angolensis palliatus | reverse complement strand
TTTTTTTTTTTGTTTGTTTTTTGTTTTTTGTGTTTTGAAATGGAGTCTCACTCTGTCTCCTAGGCTGGAGTGCAGTGGCACAATCTCCGCTCACTGCATCACTGCAACCTCAACCTCCCTAGTAGCTGGGACTACAGGCGCCCACCACCACACCCAGGTAATTTTGGTATTTTTAGTAGAGACAGGGTTTCACCATGTTGGCTAGGCAGGTCTTGAACTCCCAACCTCAAGTGATCCATCAGCCTCAGCCTCCCAAAGTGCTGTGATTACAAGCGTGAACTACCACTCCCCGCCTATAGACAGTTTTAATAGTGTATAGTACATACCCATAATGGCTTAAGGACTAATAAGATGAATGCACATGTACTCTTTAGGAAACTTTGAAAAACAGAACATTCCTTCTATCTTAGGAGGCTTCTGTGTTTCCCTCTCTAATGGTTGATAGTTTGACTGAGTATAGAATTCTAAGTTGGAAATAATTTTACCTTAGAAGTTTTAAAGACATTGTTCTGGCCAGGCATGGTGGCTCACACCTGTAATCCCAGCACTTTGGGAGCCCAAGGCAGGAGGATTGCTTAAGCTCAGGAGTTCAAAATCAGCCTGGGCACATAACAAGACCATCTCTATTGAAAAAAAAAAAACAAGAAGAAGAAGAAGAAGAAGAAGACAGACATTGTTTCAATGTCTTCTGGCTTCCAATTTTGCTGTTCAGGCACCTGATGCTATTTCGATTCTTTTTCCTTTGTATATAACCTACTTTTCTCCTCCATGGAAACTTTTGCCCCCAGGATGCTGATATTTCACAACGATGTACCTTGGCATGAATTTATTTTTATCAATGTGGCAAGCACACTCTATGAGTCCTTTCAATCTGGAAATTCATGAGCTTCTGCTCTGCTCAATGTTATTAGATTACTTTTTTGAAGATTTTTCTCCAGAACATTTCCTATGTTCTCTACTATTATTTCAGGGTAGACATGATGGGCTGATGTCCTAACTTTCTTTCATTTTTCTCTCTTATCTCTTTGCCTTTTTGCTCTACTTTCTGGGAGATTTTCTCAATGTTATATTCATGCCCTTCTAACTTCTCATTTCTAGCATATTTATAATTTTTTTTTTTTTTTGAGACAGGGTCTTGCTCTGTTGCCCAGGTTGGAGTGCCATGGTGTGATCTTGACTCTGCAAGCCTTCCCCTTCCAGGTCTAAAGTGATCCTCTGACCTCAGCCTCCCAAGTAGCTGGGACCACAGACACAAGCCACTACTCCTGGTTAATTTTTGTATTTTTGGTAGAGATGAGGTTTCACCATGTTGCCCAGGCTGGTCTTGAACTCCTAACCTCAAGTGATCTACCTGTTTCAACCTCCCAAAGTGCTGCGATTACAGGTGTGAGCCATCATGCCCTGCCCATATTTGTAATTTCTAATAGCTCCTTTATTCCTGTTTCTTAAACAAAGTATCCTATTCTTTTATGACCACTCTGTATCATCTCTCTGGAGATATAAGCTACTTAAAAATTATTTTTCTTCTCTTTGCACGATCTCTGTTTCCTTGAGAACTTTTTTTTTTTCTCATTTCTTTGTTTTGGTTTCTGTTTCACATATTCCTCAGTATTTCACAGTGATCCTTGGCTGCCTGCTCTCACTAAAAATGGGGCATTTAAGAGATCGTTTGGGTCGGGCATGGTGGCTCATGCCTGTAATCCCAACACTTTGGGAGGCTGAGGTGGGTGGATCACTTGAGGCCAGCAGTTCAAGACCAACTTAGGCAACATGGCAAAACCCCATCTCTACCAAAAATACAAAAATTAGCCAGGTGTGGTGGCTCATGCCTGTGGTTCCAGCTACTTGAGAGGCTGAGGTGGGAGGATCACTTTAGTCCCTGAAGGGGGAGGCTGCAGTGAACTGTGATTGTGCCACTGCACTGCAGCCTGTTCAACACAGTGAAACCCTGTCTCAAAAAAAAAAAAAAAAAAAAAATTAGCTGGGCATGGTGGCGGGCGCCTGTAATCCCAGCTACTTGGGAGGCTGAGGCAGGAGAATGGCGTGAACCCGGGAGGCGGAGCTTGCAGTGAGCCGAGATCTTGCCACTGCACTCCAGCCTGGGCAACAGAGAGAGACTCCGTCTCAACAACAGCAACAACAACAACAACAACAAAGAAAGCAGCTGTGGGGAAAATAGAGAAGTAAATACATTTTTATGTCAGATTTCTTAGAGGCTCAAAATTATTGGCACTAGGTGCTTTTGAACTACGATGAATGTGAGCCTATAAATAGGAGATTGTGTTGAAAGTGTTTATAAGATGCAGTTGGACACCTCTCACCCCAGAGCTCTTCCCCTGCTCTGTATAGTGGATCAAGTGCAGGAACAACAAGGACAAAATATTGCAGGTTTATTCGAAAGAGAATATTGGAAATGGAAGACACTAGGCAACATCGAAGCTAGGGGCTACTCTGCCAAGAACAGTGGAATTAAGTGATTTTTAACATATATTCTAAGAGCAGTCAGCTTGTCTTCCTATCCTTAGTTCCTAGAATGTTTGCTTCCAGCCTCTACTCTCTCTAGGCTGAAGAGTGGAAAAGTCATCTCTGGGGAACCTGATGAGTCAAGAAGACCTAAAGATCCTGATATCAGAGTTCCTTCAAAGAAACGGGCCACCCATATCACCCACCAAGAGTAAAGGACCCCCTAAATGTAGTGCATCCAGAAGATACTCAGAGCTCTCTATTAGCTTTCTAGTCACCGGCTCTTAGAGAATCCAAGATCATTCAACATCTGAGAGGATCCCCTTATGTGAAAGACAGAGAGGGCAACAGGTCGATTAGGACAACATTGAAGGGATGGATACAGGCAGGAGGAGAACATGGAAATACTTTCGTATCTCTGATAGAGAAGAGAGAATGCTGTATCCATAAAAGAGAACAGGTTGATGATCTATCTGTCTGTCTGTCTATCTGTCTATCTATCTATCTATCTGTCTGTCTATGTATCATCTATTTATCTATCATCTATCATCTATTTATCTGTTTGTCTCTAAAAAGAGTAAGAAAGATATCCTCAATATTCAAATCACAAGAATATATATTAAAAAAATATTCAATAGAAGAGTTGAAGGCTGGGCATAGTGGCTCACACTTGTAATTCCAGCACTTCGAGAGGT
>NW_012115488.1:9902816-9929485 GCF_000951035.1 Colobus angolensis palliatus | reverse complement strand
TATATATAATATATATCTTATAGTGCCCATAAGTATTTTTATGAGACCTGGAAAAGGGTCTTCCATATTCCTGCCTTGCAGGTAAAAACTGGTGGCTGATGTTTCAGTCAGAAGGCTGGTGGAGAAATGGTAGTGTCTCAATATTTAGTATGTAACCATTTTATTTAACCTGTTTTCAATATGGTAGCCTGCTCTCACAGTGCCTTGTGCCCTCTAGTCAAGTTGTATTCTCTCTAGGTGATGAACCTTCGGTGTTGTGCTGGAGTAAGAAAATGGCAATCCCTTGACTACAAGGAGTTGCAGGGCTCTGGGTATATAACTGCTTCTTCAACATTGACTCAATCTTCCTTTTTAAGGCCCAACTTTATTCCCACTTCCAAAATTACCAGACATAATTACTGGGAGCTGTTTGTGGGTTTTGAGGCATATGTTGCATTGCTTTTTAAATTTCTCTACAAATCATTGTAGAGTAGGAAGTTTTTTGAATTATGCTAAACCCATTTGGTTTCAGATTGCTATTCAAATTTCTCATTCTTTCTGTCCTTGTAGACAAATCTTTCTTTTTGTTTGTCTTGGTGCTCTGCAGTTTAACTAGGATGGGTTTAATTGTAGGTTTCATTTACCTTGCATTGTGTTCCTTATGTTCCTGAATGTGACGATTTGTGCCTTTTATCAATTCCAGAATATTATCAGCCACCTTTTTTTTTTTTTTCCTTTTGAGATGAAGTCTAGCTCTGTCGCTCAGGCTGGAGTACAGTGGCACAATCTCGTCTCACTGCAACCTCTGCCTCCCGGGTTCAAGCAATTCTTCTGCCTCAGCCTCCTGAGTAGCTGGGACTAGAGGCACGCACCACCACGCACACCCAGCTAATTTTTTGTATTTTTAGTAGAGACGGGGTTTCACCATGTTGGGCGAGCTGGTATCGAACTCCTGAGCTCGTGATCTGCCCGCCTCGGACTCCCAAAGTGCTAGGATTCTAGGTGTGAGCCACCGTGCCTGGCCAAAAATAACTTCTTTAAATACATTTGACATGCTTATTATCATTTCAGAATCTATGTCTTTGCAGATTTACTTCTGTAGTGGTGATAGCATTTTGTTTTCTTTTCATTTTTGTTTCTCTTACTCTCAGTGTCTTCTTTTGTTGTTTTGAGATTTTTCTAATCTATACTCCCGTTCTTTGGAAGTTTATCTGTGAAAGCTCTTTGAGACCTAGACTTAAAACATCTACAAGTTCTTCTATCAGTACCACTTGGAAACACTGCCAACCTAGAACCATTTTAATATAAACTTTTAGTTTGGGCATTTCGAACCATACAGAGAGTGTAAAATTTCACCTTAAGTTCAGGTTGAGGGCCACTTGAGGTTACATATTGTCAAGAGAGACCTCTCACCCTCATCCATAGTTAAGACCAAGGAAAGCAAGTTTCTTTACTATTTTCCTTTGTCTTAGTTGTCTCATTAAAGAGAACAAAATTGTTTCTGGTTGGAGGAGAGTCTCAAATAAGAATTGCAATAGTTAATAGGCCCTCATGTTTATCTTTCTTTTCTTTTTTTTGAGATGGAGTCTCACTCTGTCGCCCAGGCTGGAGTGCAGTGGGGCAATCTTGGGTCACTGTAACCTCTGTTTCCCAAGTTCAAGCAATTCTCCTGCCTCAACCTCCCAAGTAGCTGGGATTACAGGTGCCCACCACCACACCCTGGCTGTTTTTTG
This sequence comes from Colobus angolensis palliatus, assembly GCF_000951035.1. Lineage (NCBI taxonomy): Eukaryota > Metazoa > Chordata > Mammalia > Primates > Cercopithecidae > Colobus > Colobus angolensis. The sequence goes on along the minus strand of NW_012115488.1, from coordinate 9,927,773 downwards.
TATTTTTAGTAGCAATGGGGTTTCACCATGTTGGCTACGCTGGTCTCAAACTCCTGCTCTGCCCACCTTGGCCTCCCAAAATGCTGGTATTACAGGTGTGAGCCACCACACTTGGCCTTTTATCATTTGTAATAAATCATAAATCCGAAGCTTTAGACCCCCTTTAGAATTTGTAAATTTCAATGTGCTACATCCCACCCCCACTCCAGGCAATGGGGATATGGTAAGCTATCTCAGTGGCGTACACAGCAGTGTTTAGTTCTTGTTCACGTCACAGTTCTTTATGGAATAGTCAAGTCTTCCCAGAGACTCTCTTCCAAGCTTTCCACTACCTGGAACATTGAGCTTTCAAAGGTATTACAAAAGTGTCTGTAGGAAAAATTGTAGGATCAAGAAGGATGTGTTCAAGTCCACACTTCTGCTATGTTTTATTGCCAGATTTTTGCCCCGATCTAACTCTATATGAGGCCAATAGGCCATGCATGGTGGTTCATGCCTATAATCTCAGCACTTTGGGAGATGGAGGCTGGCAGATCACTTGAGGTCGGGAATCCGAGACGAGCCTGGGCAACATGGCGAAACCTCATCTCTACTAAAAATACAAAAATTAGCAGGGTGTGATGACGCACGCCTGTAGTCCCAGCTACTCAGGAGGCTGAGGCACGAGAATCGCTTGAACCTGGAAGGCGGAGGTTGCAGTGAGCCAAGATTGTGCCACCGCACTCCAGCCTGGGCCATAGAGTGAGAATCTATCTCAAAAAAATAAAATAAAATAAAAATAAATTTATAGGAGGCCAAGAAATACAGTCTTCATGTGTGCTGAGGAAAAGTAATTAGTGAACATATAGCATTATTTCTGTCACCGAGGAGTGCCTGGGGGCTCTAATGAATCTAGAAAATGTACATTTGTGAAATGAAATGAAAAAAATGAGTAAGAAATCAGTGAAATAGTTTATAACCCATCTACTGCATTTGAATTTATAATATGTCAAATCTGATTCAAACCAGGAGAATTGATTCCCAGATTCCTTGAGCATCCCTGCTCAAAGACTGTTTTATGTTAATGACATGGTGTGAGCTAGTTTGGGAACCAGTAGGGTGATGCTTTGAGAATTATCAGGACAGAAATAAGATGAATTTTCTGGACTTACATTTCTGGGAAATATCAACAGATTTTGTTAAGCATTAAACCTCTGACCCCTACTGTTCTTCTATGGTTTTTTCATGAAACCCACTAGCCTAACCCCCAAATACATAGTCCTTTCTCTCACCTTTTAATCTGTACATGTCTTGTTCTCCGTACTTGGAGTTCTTTATTACTGTTTGCCCTCATGATAGGCATGTAATCACCAAAAGTTTATATGTAATCTTTTCTCAGAAGTCTTTTTGGAGTCCTCTAAAAAGAATTGCTTGTGTTTTCTCTATTTTCAAATATCGTTGTTGATTTTACTTATTTATATGGTTGTGGTCCTCATTACACTTATTCCTTACAACACAGGTATACTCATAATTACGGTGTGATCACATTGGAAGTAAAGATTGAGTCTTTTTGTGTTCTTTCTCCAACATCTAGGATAGTTCTAGACACATAGAAGGTGCTCAATAAATGTCTGTGGCTCAGTGATAACTCCAGCTTAACAGAGTTCTCCATGCACATGGTGAAATTATTCGGTTCAGTCTAGCTGAGGGGATTAACTAACTGCTCCATAATCCACATTAATGTGGTCAGATCACTTAAATTATAAGCTAAGAAGACACAATCTCTACCTTTAATAAACTTTATCTCTAAAAAAGAGATATAAAACACATCCAAGTATACACACAAATACACAAAGAAGTTACAATTAAATTTGAATGTATGAGTGCTTGTTAAGCAGAAAGGAGGGAAAGATGGAGCGCATTGGGGTAAAAGAAAACCTATGACGTGAGGTGAACATGCACAGACAACTGTGGCGATGTACCCAGCCTGGCTGTCCTCATTCACCCCTCAGCTGCATGCTGACGAAACAGTCACTCTGTCTGTTTGGAAGCTAAAACATTTTTAGCAGGCTTGGAGTGCAGACATGACCACATTTAGCTCCTCAATGCTGCTCCTTATTGACAGTCCCTAAAATGGAAAACTAGAAATTTGGTCGTATATGAGTTTAATATCTCATCAGAAAGAATTTAAAAGGCAAAGTTTATTGGCTTTTTTTTTTTTTTTTAAGTGAATATCATTCTTCTATCATGCAGTCTTGAAATAACATGGTACTAAGCATGGATTTTTCCACCAAATGAGGAAATTCTAATTCTAATTGTTAATCTCTTTATCAATGACACCAAGGGGCAAGGAACATCACCATCTTTGGAGACCTAGTGGTGGAGTTAAGCTACTCCAGGGAAACAATCTTATGTAAAGAGGAGTTGAGCTTCCTAGAGGAAAAAGCACATCTGTTTTTTGTTTTTCTTCCTTTTTCCTGATATAACTTAGCAGAGCAGCACAAGTTTGTAAGTGGGAACCACCACTTTACCCAACACATGCCCCTGAAAATTACCCAATTTCTGTCTATTCTGCTTCCCTCGGCATCCACTTTCACCTCCCATTCCAATCCTGTCAGTCTCAATCAACTGTTACTGCTGACCTATGGGCCCGACTGCTGAATGCCTTGACTAGAATCCTGAAGAGTAATCACATCTGTTGTTACAGTTGTGGTGGTGGTGGTGATAGTGGTGGTAAGTGTATGCGGCTTAGGTGGGGGACAAGTAATGTTACATGACAGCTTGTTTCCACTCTATGTTCTTCAGCAATGACTATACATCAGAATTTAGTATCTGGAGATCAACAACAACAACAACAAAAACTAAGTAATAGGAATGTTCATTTCCAGTAGTGACAAACTAGTAATTCAGAACAAACCTCCTACTGAGTTTTAATAGAAAAGATAAGGGGAAAATCCATTTGAAGGTATCTGAAAGCTAAAGAAGTAGGGTATAATTAGTTCAGGATTTGGAAAAAATAAAAATCAAGAGACTTGTGCCTTATGATTGAGGCCGCTTTTCTACTAGAGACATTTGAAAATCCCAGAAAAGGTATCTGGGTTATAAAAGTCCTTCCTAAGTGGAAGCTTATCAAACTCTTTCCACATAAGATTGTAACTCCAAAGAACTATAGTCAGGAATAAGGGTGAAGTAGAAGCCAACTGGCTCTCTCAAAGACTGTAGCCTAGTTCCAAATTACTTTTATCACTGAAATTATCTTAAGCATTTCCAGATTGCTAGAGATCCCCAATGCCCCAAATGCAAACTTTTTCCTGGGTAAAGTTAACAATGTGCTAGACCTCAAATTATGTCAACATACAATTTTTCAAATATAAGTTCTGATGCACAATAGAAAATAACCAAGACCCTAAGAAGACAGAACTTCATGAAAAATAACTAAAAACAGTCTTGTAAGGACTACAAAAATTAGGGTCCCCAAACATTGATTTTAAAAGCTATGCTTTCTTACATTCAAAGAGATAAAAAACAAGATTTGGAATTATAGCTGAGAGCTAAAAATATTAAATCATGGTAAATTGAAAAAGGATCAAATAGAAAAGCTAGAATTTGCAAATGCAGTAACTAAAATTAAGAACAAAATATATGGATTTAACTGCAGACTAAACAAAATTGAAGAAAGAATCTATGATCTGAATGGTAGGACAGAAGAAAATATGCAGAAAATCATAAATCACAATTAATGACAGACAAAAAAGAGAGAGAAATGATGAGATTACAGTGAGAAAATATGATATACATGTGGAATCCAAGAAGTAGAAGAGAGTGAAATAGGGCAGAAATAATATTTGAGAAAATAATGGCTAAGAACTTCCAAAGTTGATAAAGAACAATAAGCCTATATTCAATAATTCCTAAGGATAAATAAAAAGAAATTCACACCTAGGCTCATCATTGTAAAGCTGAAGTAAATAACAATAATAAGGTAAATTTTAAAAGCAGCCAGAAGAGAAAAGACAGATTACTTTCAAGGAAAACAGTTTGACATATTACTTTTCAAAAGAAACAATGAAAGCCAGAAAACAATGGTATGATATTTCCAAAGAACCCAAAGAAGATAACCTATAGTTTATACACAGGGAAAATATCCTCCAAGAATGAAGACAAAATAATGACATTTGTTTTTTAAGCAAAAACTGATATAATTGATCTCTAGCAGACCCACAATAAAGAAAATACTTCTTTGGGCAGAAGGAAAATCATTCCTAATGGAAGATCAACTATTCAAGAAAGAAAGAAGAGCAATGAGAAAGGTAAATATGTGGGTATATCTAAATGAAAGTTGATTAAATATACTAGTGATCATATCTTGTGTAATTTAAATATTATTGGAAGACAGTTCTTTATAGGCCTCTGCATGATTTGTGAGCAAGGGCACTGAAAGTTTTGTTTCAGACTATTTTTAATGAATATTTGTACAGCAAGGAGCTTTGGGGTAGAGATAGTGTCTCCCTTCAAAGCAGAGTAAGTTTGCCCACTCAGGATTTCTTAGTTATGATTCAAATGCGCTATGTGCCTAGTATCTACCTGGACCATTCCATGTCACCCCAGTGGGCTTTGGGGGGTAAGGAGAATTGACACAAACACAAAGCTCACATTTTTTCCTGTGCCATGAGTAATAATGTCCTTCATCTTTGACTCGGGAATGTTGTAGGTTCTGCCTGCATCCCTGAAATTATGGCAGGCTAACTTGCTAGCTTGCAAGTAGAGTAAAATCTCATATCTTTCATAGTTCTTGACAAATATGTGAGTAGAATTAAAATACACAACACTACCATGTAAGCAAATATATTACATTCAAGTGGGGTTTATTAAAGAAATGTAAATTGACTTAACTTTTGAAAATTAACCAATGTAATTCATCACACTTGCAGAATAAAAGAGAAAAATGATTTGATCTCAAAAGATGCAGAAATATCTTTTAATAATTTCAATACTCAGGGCTGGGTGTGGTGGCTCACGCCTGTAATCCCAGCACTTTGGGAGGCTGAGGCAGGCAGATCACAAGGTCAGGAGATTGAGATCATCCTGGCTAACACAGTGAAACCCCGTCTCTACTAAAAATATAAAACATTAGCCAGGCATGGTGGTGGGTGCCTGTAGTTCCAGCTACTGGGGAGGCTGAGGCAGGAGAATCACTTGAACCCAGGCGGCAGACCTTGCCATGAGCCGAGATCGTGCCACTGCACTCCAGCCTGGGTGACACAGCGAGACTTCGTCTCAAAAATAAATAAATAAATAAAATAATAATAATAATTTCAATACTCATACATGATTTAAATTCAACTTCTAGCAAATTAGAAATAGATAGGCACCAGGTGTGCTAGCTATCTAATCCCAGCACTTTGGCAGGCTGAGGCAGGTGGGTTGCTTGAGCTCAAGAGCTCGAGATCAGCCTGGGTAACATGGTGAAACCCCATCTCTATCAAAAATACAAAAAATTAGCTGAGCATGGTGGCATGCACCTGTGGTCCCAGCTACTTAGGAGGCTGAGGTGGGAGGATCACTTGAGTCTAGGAGGTGGCGGTTACAGTAAGCTGAGCTCACACCAGTGTACTCCAACCTGGGTGACAGAGGTGACACTATCTCAAAAAAAAAAGAAAAAGAAATGGATAAGAACTTTCCTAATCTGCAAAAGGCATCTAAAATGACCCAGAGAAAGCATCAGTTGTATTTACACATCAGCAGCATTTACAAAATACAAGTTTGAAAATATAAAATTCACAACATCATAAAAATTTTAAATGCCTAGAGTCAATCAAGATGTGCAAGATCTTTTTATTTATTTATTTATTTTGAGATGGAGTCTTGCTCTGTTGTCCAGGTTGGAGTGCCATGATATGATCTCGGCTTACTGCAGCCTCTGCCTCCTGGGTTCAAGTGATTCTCTTGTCTCAGCTTCCTGAGTAACTGGGACTACAGGCGCACACCACCATGCCTGGCTAACATTTGAATTTTTAGTGGAGATGGTGTTTCACCATGTTGGTCAGGTTGGTCTTGAACTCCTGATCTCAAGTGATTCATCTACCTCCCAAAGTGCTGGGGTTACAGGCCTGAACCACTGCACCTGGCCATGTGCAAGATCCTTATGCATAAATATATAAAATATTATTGAGAGAAGTTTTTATAGGCCAAAATCAACAGAGGGATATGTCCTGTTCATGAACTGGAAGACTCAACACTATAAAAATATCATTTTCTCCAAACTGATTTTGATCCTAATCAAAATCCCAAAAGAGCTTGCACGCATGCATGTGTGTGCATGCATAACTAAATAAGTTATGTGTGGTCGAAGGCCACTATTCACTATCTACTCTCTCTTTGGCTTATACCGGGACTAGGATTGTAAAGTCATAGCATATCTGTGTAACGGCAAAAAAGTTGTTTGTTCATATGATTTCATGTGTAATTTATAAACGTGAGATGAACTTAATGTATTGTATAATATTTTGGAGGTTTAAAATGTTGCTATTTCTAAACCTAGTTTACCAGGATTGTTATTATGTTGTTGGAGATTTTGTGAAAAATTTAAAAATAATTTATTTTGTGTTATAGTCAAGAAAAACACAATTTTCTCCTTTGACAAAAAGAAAAACCAAAAAAAACCACAAAAAACCCAAAGTCATTATAGTTAAATATTGCTATGTCTATAAAAGTTTTACATTAATCATACGCTGGCCAGTTGATAGAAAACTGGCCAGTATTTCTGTACAGGAAAGCCAAGAATAAAATTTCATAAGGCCTTTACTTCTCAATGAAAAATAATAGTTTATTATCAATTTAGAATGTATATTGGGGAATTTACATATTAGGAATTTTTAATTCAAATAAAATTTTAGTTCTTTCCTTTGAGGTAGAAAATTATCATTATTATTAACACTATTAACTGTACCTTGGCAGTTGTCTTATTTATCAACTAGATTCCAGATCTAAATATCTTATGTCCAATCTCCTCAACTACAACCCCAAAAGCTGTCTTAAACAGTTAAAGAAAAATTTTTCACAGACCAAATTCTGTATGCCTTGTAGTGGGACGCAAAGAGGTATGTTATATCAATGGTGTGCTGAAGCTTCTGTAAACTGATTTATGAGAACCAGTTATGAGCGTGTCTTTCCACCTCCACATTTAGTGACGTCATATTGATAATTTGAAATCAGTCATGGTAAACAGGAGTAGTTATACCACAGAAATGGGTGAACACAATAAATCAGGGTTTGTTGTTGTTGTTGTTTTACCTGGGAGAGCTGTCTGTTAAACATTACCAGTGTACAATTATGTTATGTGAAGAAAAAAAGAAAAGGAAACACGGAAGTGGTTTTAGTTATAGAAAGGCCATGGAATTTGAAAATGGAGTTCAGAATGACTTGTCAGATTTAGAATTGGAAAATATTCAAAGTTTCATATATTTATGTATTTATTTATTTAAAGACAGAGTCTGTCTCTGTCCCCCAGGCTGGAATGCAGTTGTGCCATCTCAGCTCACTGAAACCTCTGCCTCCTGGGCTCAAGCGATTTTCCTGCCTCAGTCTCCTGAATAGCTGGGACCGACCATACATGTGTGTCACCATGCCCAGCTAATTTTTGTATTTTCTGTAGAGATGGGATTTCGCCATGTTGGTCAGGCTGGTCTGGAACTCCTGACTTCAAGTGATCTGCCCACCTCGGCCTCCCAGAATGCTGGGATTACAGGAGTGAGCCACCATGCCTGGCCGTGTGATCCTAATTTTGATCAAGCATTTGAAACCTTTAGTTTTACAGACTTCCCCAAATCAAATTCTCAATTTAAGTCTTTTTAACCTTGAACTAACTTTGAGATGTTCCACAGGGTTCTAGAACTTTTCAAATGATGTATAAAAGAAGTATTAAACTGAAGTAGGCTTATTTCATATATTAAATTATATGAGAAATATTGTCAAATAAATGTTTAACCTTCTTTGAGTTATATTTGTATGGATATATTATTAAATGTGCTCCAAAATTGTATGAGATTTCAAAAATTATGATGTTATAAGTCATAATTTTGGTTATTATGTTCCAATTTTGTACACCACAGAAAAAAACAAATTTCCTTGTCAAGTGGGTCACTACGGACTCTCATCAGATTTTGAACCATGGCCATTTTATGTCTCATTGCCTGCAGTTAATTGCTTTGTTCTGATGCTTTTCTGAAAGCTTTTTGCAAGCAACTATACTCTTAAAGCATTGTATCTTCAAGGAGGCTCATGAAAAGAATGGAAAGAATTCTGACAAGTTCAGGTTTCTGATAACTGAGATATTATTAAACTGGATAAGAATTTCTAAAACTCTAGTGAAAAAACATGGGGTTGGGCATGGTGGCTCACACCTGTAATCCAAGCACTTTGGGAGGCTGAGGTGGGCAGATCACTTGAGGTCAGGAGTTCATGATCAGCCTGGATGGACAACATGGCGAAACCCCGTCTCTACTGAAAAAAATACAAAAATTAGGCTGGTGTGGTGGCGCTGTAATCCCAGCTACTTGAGGGGTTGAGGTACAAGAATTGCTTGAACTCAGGAGGCAGAGGTTGCAGTAAGCCGAAATAGCACCACTGCACTCCAACGTCAGCAACAGAGAGAGTCTCTGTCCCAAAACAACAACAGCAACAATAACAACAAAAACTGATGGGTTTGTGAAGCTGCTAACCAAGATTAAACAGAGCAAACATTAATTACATTAGACTGAATTAACTGATGAAGACAACATATGAGGTTTTATGCCTTTTAAAAATTTGAGCCAATGCTAGTTCTTTTCATGTTTTGTTTTTCAAATTTAAGGAATTTCTTTTTCTTTTCAGCTATGTACAGCTTACAGCAATTTGATAAAGTATTCTTTTGTACATAAAATAGAAACATTTGCTTTTCTTCCCTACTTGATCTCTCCAAAGTTCAGAAACTATTGGTGAGTATTCTTATTTTTATGTCAAATATGAGTATTTACATAAGTTCAATAAGAATTTAACTGTATCATTTAACAAGATGCAGTTGAAATATTGAATATATTATTACTAAGGCTTTGACTGGAATATCATATTTGAAAATGTGCATAGAATGCCTGGCTTCAGGAGTTCCCAACCCTTCAGAGAGTGAGTAAAAAGTTGTCACTTCTTGGCAGGCCAGAGAACATCAAGATATTACATACTGTAGGCAAAGTCTGATATCTGCTTTGGTTTGACTTCCTGGTGTCAAGAGGTTTTTAAAAGTCCAAATTTAGCTTCCTTGTGAAAATTTACAGCAAAGCAAATTTAAAAGGAGTGAGCTTATGTGGCTATTCTTGCTGTACTTATGTAAATATCAGGCCAAGTTTGAGGCTACACTTATTTTACAAACATATTGGTCTTACCATGATTATCTTTAATAAAAACGGGGGTGACTGTAGAGAGAAAAATTATGTTTCAAAAGAAAAGTACAGTACATCTGTTATTTGATTGTAGACCTGTTTATTGCTTTTGAGTTTTTATGATCTATCTGTAGACTGGATTCCAAATTCTTTCTGGGTACAACATCTGGGTACAACTCTTCAACAAAGAATAAGAACTGCTCTGTTCCTGAAACCCTATAGCCAAAGTTGGACAATTCAATATACATTCCAAGGGACAAGTCTCATGCCTGATGTTTGAGCCACATAGATAGTTTGTCAGAATGTCTGATGCCACAACTGAAGATACTCAAACTGCAAACTAGGATAAGTAGCTGACTTCATGCTGTGGATAGCTTATCACAAAACCAGAAGAACAAGACTCCATATCATAGTAAGACTCTTACCCTTCTTATTTTTCTTTAATAATTTTTTTCTTTTATATTTTGTAGAGATGGGGCCTCACCATGTTGCCCAGGCTAGTCTAAAATGCCTGAGCTCAGACAATTCTTACCCTTCTTAATTTTTCGTTATTTATGCTTACCTCTTTCACTTGACAGGATAATGCTGTAGTTAGAATTTCAGTCAGTAGTTTTTGTGAGTAACTTAACAAAGCACTGGATCTGTCATGTCAAATCCTTTTTTTTTTTTTTTTTAAAGAAGTGGGGTTTTGCTATGTTGCCCAGGCTGGAGTGCAGTGGCTATTCACAGGCATAATCATGGCACATTACAACCTTGAACTGGGCACAAGCAATCCTTCCACCTCAGCCTCCTGAGTAGCTGGGAATTCAGGAATGCACCACCATGACTGGCTCAAACCTAAACCTTTACAAGACTTAAGAGATCTTTGAGTATACCTAACAGGTAACATTAGCAACATTCCTAACACGATGTTTGTTCAAATTGTACTAGTGGTCTCTTTTTATAGAGTTAGTACTCTCTGCTTTGATTTTGACATTTTCCTGTGTTGCTAGATGATAGAATTGCTGCCTACTATTTACTGAACAGGGAGAAATCTGTGCAGTTGATGACACTTCTTGTTGCACATAGATAAATACATAGGGTATTGTGGACACTCAGTTGCAAAAAGTTAATGATCAGGCTACTTGGTTAAAATGGGTAGATTCCTCATCTGATTCATTCTTTGATCTATTCAATTTTAGGTGGTTCAATTCATCAAGACCCTGGCTTAGGAGCATACTCCAAACTCTTGGTAATATCTTCCTAATAGTTATACAAATAGTCTCCCTGGTGCATTATGTCATCTTAAAAAGTTTTAACTTTATGCACACAGCTATCTGTCGAATATCAAATAGTTTTCCTTCAGCCCAAAGAAATGCATTTTCATGAGAACACTGTAATCTACCAATGACATGTTGAGAATGGAAACCCAGAATGATGGTAACTAACAGTAGTGTTAATATCTTTTGTTTTTATTTTTAAATTGTTTTTTTAATTTTTAATTTTTAATTTTCATTGTTTTGTGATGGAGTCTTGCTCTTGTTGCCCAGGCTGGAATGCAGTGGCGTGATCTCACCTCACTGCAGCCTCAGCCTCCCGGGTTCAAGTATTCCTCCTGCCTCAGCCTCCCAAGTAGCTGGGATTACTGGCGCCCGCCACCATGCCCGGCTAATTTCTTGTATTTTTAGTAGAGATGGGGTTTTACCATGTTGGCCAGGCTGGTCTCAAACTCCTGACATCAGGTGATCTGCCTGTCTTGGCCTCCCAAAGTGCTGGGATTACAGGCGTGAGCCACTGTACCCAGCCAATGCCTTTAGTTTTGATCACACTCTTATCTGGGGGAGAACCTCATCAAAAGAGGGAAATTGTTAAACAAACAGAGGAGGTCATTAACTCCTGCACTAGGCCCCAGCAGATTAGACTAGAAACGACAAATGGAGTCACCCACACTCACCAAACTAAAACTGAGTTGTTATCTGGTCTTCCAAGAAATTAAGAGGGACAAATAGCTCAATTTTTCTAACAGGTCTGTTGTAATCTTCAATTGGTATGATAATGAAGTTCCCCTTGTTTTAATCCTTATGCTAAAGAGTGATCTGAAGTAAACTGGTGTTAACCAATCAGTTATCTCTCTATTATTCTGTGTCTCTGTCCCTGTCTTATAAGGAAAGTAACTTTGAAATGATCTGTCTCTTTTTGTTCTTTATGTCTGCCTTCTTCAGCTCATTTTCTGTCTATAAAGCCAACCTCCTCAGCCCAACTCATTGAAACACTTGTTCTATTTTATGGGATGGAGTGTTGCCTGATTCTAGAATCACAACTAAGCCATTTGAAATCTTTAAACTGAATTTATTGTAATTTTATCTTCTGACACTACCTATTACTCTGTTCCTAGGAACACAGATCTCATGAAAGTTGTCTGTATGTGATTACCAATTTTTTTATTGCTGTTTCTGGCATATAGATATTATTTCTACCTAGTAATTTTAGTGGCATTTGTTTCCCATGTGGTTTCTTCAGGAAGTTTATTTCCAATATGTCCTTCATTTCTTTTCTTCATTGATCTTCCTTTAGCCTTTGTTTGCTCTATGAGGGGAACGTAGACTCTGGAACTAACAAAGGAAATAGAAACGTACAAATAGTATTTCCAGTACAAGAGTCCATGTGACCTTTAAGAAGAGTCCAAGCTCAATTGGCTGAAAAGTTTTCTGTGGGAAAAGCATTTTCCCAAGGTCAGGAGAGTTCAAAGAACACAGCAAACTTTGTGGAGCATGCCAATTAATTCTGTAAAAATTGTTTTTGTGTGTGTGCAAAGACATAGGGCTTGGCTGGTCATTCTGGTCTCCAGATGGTCACAGGATGCAGCCAGTAATGACCATGGAACACCCTGAAACTGATTATTAGTTTAATCAAGCAACATAGTCTCATTTGTTTGCATGTACGAGAAAGTTTGACAAAAATTTTGACTATGGTCTCTGTCATCCCTACTACTACTCCACACTAAGTGACCATCATTTTCTGGCTGGATTATTGTAATGACTTCCTAACTAGTCACCTCTTTAACAATCTTACTTCTCTGAAATCTATTCACAATGCAGCTAGAGAGGTCATTTTAAAATCTACATTGGATTTTGTCACTCCCAGCTTTAGAAATGTCCTTGGCTTCCCATGGTAGTTAGAATAGCATGGAAAAAGCTTTACCATGGCCTACAAGCTCCTGCATGGCTGGCACCCCACCTCCCTTCTCCATTTGTTTCTTCCACCATCCCTCAAATTTCCAACAATCTTAGCTGGTTTCATGCCACTGTCCCTTTGGCCCAGTGCCCCAGCCACAGAGCTTCTTGTGGTCCCTCAAAAGCCCACCCAAATTCCTTCTTATCATAGGGCTTTTCCATGTGCTCTTCTTTCTCCCTAAAACATGCTCCTTCTTCATAATTCAGTGCTACACATACTGTTTGAGGTATCTCTTTAAGGGTGGTAGCAGGCAGCCAGCAGTGGTCACTTTTACCTGGCCGGGCTGGTAGTGCTCCATGAAGGAGGTGATTCTCAAGCTTGAAGTTGAGGGAGCATTCATAGGCAGACAAGTGGGACAAAAGGGTAATCTCAGCAGAGGGAACAGACTAGATTAAAATATGGAAGGCAGGAAACCATTGGGATAAAAGTAATGATGACATTTGTTAAAATAAGGACAAAAGACTGAGGAGGAAGTTTTGAGAGAAAGATGAACTTTGCTTAGAACCTGTTGAGTTTGATTTCTCTGGGACTTCAAGATGGAGAGAAGAATAGGCAATTGGATATGTGGGGAAGGATTTGGACTAGTTGTCTAAAAAGGTAGAGAAGGACATGTAGATCTAAAAGTTACCAGCACAATTTCCCAGGGAAAAATTTTAGAGTAATACAAAAAGAAACACCAACATTTAAAAAGCAGGCACCAGGCCAGGCACGGTGGCTCATGTCTGTAATCCTAGCACTTTGGGAGGCCGAGGTGGGTGGATCATGAGGACAGGAGATGGAGACTATCCTGGCTAACACAGTGAAACCCTGTCTCTATTAAAAATACAAAAAATTAGCCGGGTGTGGTGGCGGGCGCCTGTAGTCCCAGCTACTCAGGAGGCTGAGGCAGGAGAATGGCATGAATTCGGGAGATGGAGCTTGCAGTGAGCCAAGATTGCACCACTGCATTCTAGCCTGGGCGACAGAGCGAGACTCCGTCTCAAAAAAAAGCAGGCACCAGTAATGAAGACAAGAAATGGTCAGAAAAGTTGATGTCTCTGAAAGCGAGGAGAGGGGAGAGTTTCAAGTTATCCATAGCAAAAACATAGATAATTTAATGTGAGAACTAAAAGGACTTTAAGGGATTTAGCAATAGGAAAGTCGTGGATGAGCTTTGCCAGGGAAATGTGGGAAACTGAGATGTGAGGAAAGTAGCTGGAGATTGGGGAGAAACTGAAATATCAAGAAATGTAGCTGAAGATTGAAGACCATTCTTCTGTGGAGTCTGGCTCTGAAAGAGGAGAGAGGGAGCAGAGGAACAGAGTGGTTCCTGTGAACCCCTATGAAGTGGGTACAGAACTCTGATGTGGGTACAGAGTTGAGTTAAATTGTTTTATTTGTATGTTTTAGATTAGGTAAGGCTAATGGTTTTATAGGCAGAAGGAAGGTAAGATTGAAATATAATATTTGAGAAAACAATTTATGAAACAAAATATTGCAAGAGAGGGTAGGAAATCTGCTTTTGAAACTAAGGAGAATTTAGTAGAGGAACAAACTCTGAGATGGGTAGAAAAGAGAAAAGAGTCATGGCCTGGTTATGCAGCTGTTGTCTGCAATTTTCCTCTGTGAGGTAGGAGCTGTGGCCCCTGCTAAGAGGCTAGACACCGTGGTAAGTTGCTGCCTCATCTCAGCAACTTAGCTGAGATACCTGTTGGTACAAAATCATAGTGGTTTTACACGTCAAGGGTTCATGGCTATGAGGACTGGGCCTACATATAAAATAAAATATTCAAGGCTGTGATATTCCTGCAGATGTGTGCACATGGTCTGATTTATTCTCTCCTGGCCCAGCAATAGGGATGCAAGGCCAGAGAAGATTTGAAGGTCAAGGATGTGAAAGTAGCTGCAATAGCAGGTGAGATCCTCTCTGAGTGTAAATGTCAGACCCTCACAGTGACTGATTATCAGGCCAGGATACCACCTTTTTCTTTTCAGTAGAGTGATTTAGGAATCAGTTGCAGTTCTAGGGACTATCTGATAATGCTTGTCTGTACCTCATGTTTGAGCTAATAAACATTGTCAAATAACTGTTTAAGTTTGAGTGGAGTAAGAACTTTAGGGAAGGGTAATGCATGTAATTGCCTATTATCATAATAAAAGGTTATGCTGCACCTATACTTCTCACTGGGGAATAATAACTAAAACGTGTTTTAAAAATATGTATCCAGTGCACTTCACATATGTTTATCAGGTATATTTGATTTAAATCAAAAGACTTTAGGTGGAAGTAATTCTTCACTTCTTGTATCTGTGAACATATAATTATCTCTTTCTCCTTGCAGCAGTACTCTAACACTGTCTTCAGTGTTTTGTAATCTAAGTTTTTGTTATTTTGGCTTTTTTTCTCTTGCCTCTAACTTTTTGTCTTTGCTTATGTTTTTCTGCTGAGTTAACAGCGTCACAGGCACAAAGTAAGCACTAGATAAATACCTGCTGATTGACTGACCCAAATCCTAAAGCAGGATGCTTTAGTCTCAGGGTAGAATCAGGAAAATGATGTTGCCAATTTAAACCTATCTTCCTGGTGGCTTCAAGCCACCCATTCATGGCTAAGTAGTGTGTGTGTGAGCAACTGCCTTGCAGCACTGCTCAAAGTGGCCATGCTCTTGCTATTAGGACCATAGAGGGTAGAATTTACTAAAGTATAGAAACGTTTAGCTTGGGTTTTCTTTCTCTCTAGTTGCTAATCTTAATTAGACGGTCTTCCTAAAAGATCCCAGGTACATACCATTTTCATTTTTAAAAAAATACAGCTTCATTATCAGTAGCAAAAATTCTTAGGATAAGGCCCTGGGTTAAAGCTATAAACACATAAAGAAATTGTTCAAGGCAGCTATATTTGAACATCTATTTTTATAGCCCATTAAAAAGAATTTTGCAGGTATTTCCATCGTAAGTAATAAGACAAAGTCTTTCTCTTTTTCACAAAGCCATGCCATCTATTACTCTGCAGTGTTGTATTTTAAGCA
This sequence comes from Colobus angolensis palliatus, assembly GCF_000951035.1. NCBI lineage: Eukaryota > Metazoa > Chordata > Mammalia > Primates > Cercopithecidae > Colobus > Colobus angolensis. Next base: position 9,912,160 of record NW_012115488.1, on the reverse strand, counting down.
GTGTCTAACTTAAAATGTTATTGATTTTTCCTAGAGAATTTTTATTGTTCTGATTAATTTGTACTTTTAAAACCTTTGTCTGCTGTTTCATGTGCAAAGATTTTTTGAATTGTGGATAAATAATGTCTGAAAGATCATAATTTCCCACAGGAATGTGTCTATAATAGAGTGGCACACAGAAGAGAGGAGGTTCTTGTCCTCAGGGAGTTTATCTTCCAGTTGGGAAAGATATAAAAAATAAGTAAAATGATAAATAAATAATTTTAAGTTGGGATAGCATTGGTACAGTAGTCCCTCCTTATCCACAGGGGATAAGTTTCAAGACCCCAGGGGATGCCTGAAACTGCACAGTAACAGATCCTATATACACTGATATGGAATGGCTGTACCCCCAACCAAATGTCATATTGAATTGTAGCTCCCATAATTCCCATGTGTTGGCGGAGGGACCTGGTTGAGATAATTGAACCATGGAGGTTCAACACCATCCTGTTGTAGTGATAGTGAGTTAGTTCTCACGAGATCTGATGTCTTTATCTTTTGTTTGTTCATTTATTTATTTATTTATTATCTATTTTTAGATGGAGTCTCACTCTGTTGCCCAGGCTGGAGGGCAGTGGCACGATCTCAGCTTACTGCAACCTCTGCCTCTCGGGTTCAAGCGATTCTCCTGCCTCAGCCTCCTAAGTAGCTGGGATTACAGGCTCCTGTCACCACACCCGGATAATTCTTGCATTTTTAGTAGAGATGGGGTTTCACCATGTTGGCCAGGTTGGTCTCGAACTCCTGACCTCAGGTAATCTGCCTACCACCTCAGCCTCTCGAAGTGTTGGGATTACAGGTGTGAGCCATCGTGCACAGCCATGAGATCTGATGGTTATTGATGGTTTTATAAGGGGCTTCCCCCTTTGCTGGGCACTCATTCTTCTCCTTCTTGCTGCCATGTGTGAAAAGAAATGTTTGCTTCCCCTTCTGCCATGATTATAAGTTTCTTGAGGCCTCCCCTCTCCTGTGGAACCGTAAGTCAATCAATTTTCCTTATAAATTACCCAGTCTTGTGTATGTCCTTATAGCAGCATGAGAACAAATTAATACAGTAAATTTGTACTGCAGGGTAGGGTGCTGTTTCAAAGACACCCGAAAATGTGGAAGCAACTTTGGAACTGGGTAACAGGCAGAGGTTGGAACAGTTTGGAGTGCTCAGAAGGTTGGAAGATGTAGGAAAGTTTGGAAATTCCTAGAGACTTGTTGAATGTCTTTGACTACAATGCTGATAGTGATATGGACAGTGAAGTCCAGGCTGAGGTGGTCTCAGATGGAAATGGGGAACTTGTTGGGAACTGGAGTAAAGTTACTCTTTCTATGCAAAGAGACTGAGGCATTTTGTCCCTGCCCTAGAGATCTGTGGAACTTTGAACTTGAGAGAGATGATTTAGGATATCTGGCAGAAGAAATTTCTAAGTGGCAAAGCATTCAAAAGGAAGCAGAGCATAAAAGTTTGGAAAATTTGCAGCCTGACAATGCGACAGAAAAGAAAAACTTATTTTCTGGGGAGAAATTAAAGCCTAGGGCAGAAATTTGCATAAGTAATTAGGAACTGGATGTTAATGGCCAACACATTGGGAAAGTGTCTCCAGGGCATGTCAGAGAACTTCACCGCAGCCCCTCCTGTCATAGGCCAGCAAGCTTAGGAGGAAAAATGGCTTTGTGGGCCTGGCCCCATGCCTCCCTGCTGTGTACAGCATAGGGACTTGGTGCTCTGCATCCTAGCCACTCCAGTTGTGGCTAAAAGAGGCCAAGGAACAGCTCAGGTCATGGCTTCAGAGGTTGCAAGCCCCAAGCCTTGGCAGCTTCCACATGGTGTTGAGTGTGCAAGTGCACAGAAGTCAAGAACTGAAGTTTGGGAATCTCCACCTAGATTTCGGAGGATATGTGGAAACACCTGGATGTCCAGGCAGAAGTTTGCTGCAGGGGCAGGGCCCTCATAGAGAACCACTGCTAGGGCAGTGTGAAAGGGGAATTGTGGGGATGGATTCCTCACACAGAGTCCCCACTGGGGCACTGCCTAGTGGAGCTGTGAGAAGAGGGCCACTGTCCTCTAGGCCCCAGAGTGGTAGATCCACTAACAGCACAGCTTGCAGAGTGCACCTGGAAAATCTGCAGGCACTCAATGCCAGCCCATGAAAGCAGCTGGGAAGGGGGCTGTACCCACCAGAGCCACAGGGGCAGAGCTGCACAAGGCCATGGGAGCCTACCTCTTGCATCAGTGTGACCTGGAGGTGAGACATGGAGTCAAAGGAGATCATTGTGGAACTTTAAGGTTTAGTGATTGCCCTATTGGATTTTGGACTTGGATGGGGTCTGTATCCCCTTTGTTTTGGCCAATTTCTCCCATTTGGAATGGGTGTATTTACCCAATGCCTGTACCCTCATTGTATCTAGGAAGTAACTAGCTTACCTTTGAATTTACAGGCTCATAGGTGGAAGAGACTTGTCTCACATGAGACTTGGGACTTGAACTTTTGAGCTAATGCTGGAGTGAGTTAAGACTTTGAGGGACTGTTGGAAGGGCATGATTGTGTTTTGAATTGTGAAGACATGAGATTTCAGAGGGGTAAGGGGCAGAATAATATGGTTTGGCTGTGTCCATACTCAAATCTCACCTTGAATGTAGTTCCCATAATCCCAATGTGTTGTAGGAGGGACCAGGTGGAGATAGTTAAATCATGGGGGTGGTTTCCCCCATATTATTCTCATGACAGTGAGTTACTTCTCACAAGATCTGATGGTTTTATAAGGGGTTTCCCCCTTTGCTAGGCACTCATTCTTCTCCTTCCTGCTGCCATGTGAAGAAGGACATGTTTGCTTCTCCTTCTGCCATGATTGTAAATTTCCTGAGGCCTCCCCAGCCCTGTGGAACTGTGAGTCAATTAAACCTCTTTTCTTTGTAAAATGTATGTCCTTATAGCAGTATGAAAAAGGACCACTACATACACTATGTTTTTTTCCTATACAGTATCAAGCAGGTAGCATGTATAGTGTGAATATATCAGACAAAGGGATGATTCATGTCCAGATTCATGTCCAGTGCAGGGCAGACCAGGATGGTGCAAGATTTCATCATGCTACTCAGAATGGTGTGTAATTTAAAACCGATTAGTTGTCTATTTTTAGAATTTCCACTTAATATTTTTGGACCACTATTGACTACAGATAACTGAAATGGTAAAGCAAAACAATGGATAAGGGGGGACTACTGTATTTGCTTTTTCTTCCCCATATGTTTCTGTCAGCCTTACCACTTATAGACTTATGAAATGTATTCTCCATCAGAAGCGCCATACAGTATAACTTCTAATTGAGAAAGTTAAAAATAAGAAAATGGATAATGTTGATGGAATTACTGACTTTACCACGTATCTCATGATACACGGTAGCAGTCTGCCTTACAAAACGACAAGATGGGATACCAAATACTCAACTATGATGCCAGCCAGAAGATAATACATTGTGAAGTTGGGGTGCTAGCATATGAAATATGATATGTGGTCTGAAGCTGTGACAGTTTTATGGTACTGATGCTTCCATGGCCTGAATGCATGAATTTGGTAATTAAGGGGTAGGACTGGAATGACACCTCTCATGAAATCACATAGTGGCTGAATCACAAAAGCTTGCATCTCATTCCAGTCCCCTTGGACTCTGCTGATTTAGGGGGTCTTAGTAGCCAAAGGAGGATTGCTTCCACAGAGTACCAAGTAAACACTGGCTTAACAGCACTGGAAGCTGAGTTTGCCACTTTTTTATTTCCAATTCTAAAACCACAGGATGAAAAGTCCAAAATAAATTATGATATGACAGAAATGATGATTCTAGCTATAATGGGGAAACAGTGTTGCTATTACACAATAGGATCAAGAAGGGTGTTGGTAGAAATCCAGCAGTCCTCTGGGGTGCTTCTTAATACTGTCAAGTCCAGCATCAAAAGTTAAAGGAAATCCACAGCAACCTAATATGGGAAGAATGATCAAGGGGCAGCTTTTTCAGGATCAAGGTATGGGTAAATCCTTGTTTGAGGGGAAAAGAAAATTAAAATTGATAATAGAGGAGTTGAGTCATCAGTGCAAATACAGCACCAAGACGAATTACAGAAATAAGACTGTAACACCTACCCATATTTTCTTTCATGTATATATATAAATCTTAACCATTTTTCCTACATTGTATCTTTGTTCTATTATTTATTTATTAGTATTGGCTTTTACAAATTAGTCCATAGTTTATAGAATATTGAGACAATACCATGGCACAATTCCAGAAGAACTGGACATCTTCCAGAAAGCCTATATTTTGAGCTGGATGAAACTTCAACTGATTCCTTTTATATGAGGAAGAATAGTTACTTTAAGTAGGAACATTTTTTTTCCTAGAACGTTAAGCATAGGGAGAAGCTTGTAAGTCGGTGTTGAACTGCCAAAAGTTTGGCTTATAGTGGACATTCGTGATTCATTTTGGCTGTATGGCAACCAAGTCCCATTCTATACTGTATTTGAGAATTCCCACTCATGAATCTTGGTGTGGGGCAAAAAGAGTCTATTGCTAAGGAGGCTAAGAATGCCAGACGCTTAACAGCTTCTTTTGAAGACAGTATATTGTCATGAGACTTAGATAGTTTCAGAACTGGACTTTAACTAAGGGTGAGTGATGGAAGAAACCAAGAAGAGGGGTCTTTTTTCTTGTGACTATGGCTAAGACACCTATTAATACTACTTCCTTACAAACAATAAAGCTAAACTTAGTGTGAAACTTTCAGATTTTATCCTGAAATTAGGTTCTCCAGCCCTGCCAGTGAGTCTACAAATTATTCACTATCCTTTTAATAAACTCCTTTCCTGCTTAACTCCAGCTAGACTTGCTAGAAACCATGACATCAACTACCATAGCATTTGTTGAGGCATTTCCCAATATTTTATCACTGTTATGAATTCCTTTTAAAAAATTCTTTTTAAACAACCCCTTTTAAAATATTTATTTTTAAAGGTCAGCCACGGACCTCATACTTTAAAATATTTTAATGTTAACTAAAATGCATTCATTAACATTACCACTTCTAGGAGCCCCAGGTTGAGGATCACCAGCATAAGATAAACCAAATACATATTATGCAGCAACATCTCATTAATTCAAATGAAATGGGAAAGACTGTCTATATCCATGTGAAATACCCCACTTTTAAAACAATGAGGTTTTATTATTTCCAGTTACTTATAGCAAGTAATTGTATCTAACTACCATCAAAGCATTACTAGAAATGCTAGAAATCTACCAGAAATAACCAGAAATCTGCCAAACTATATATAGAGAGTACATGTTACTATAATCAAGTTTTATTTTCTTGGAAGGGACCTGTATTATTCAGAATTCTTTCTGTTTCAAATAATTTTTTAAAAATTCAAACTGGCTTGAAAATAAAAGGGAATGTCTTAACACATAGAACTTAAAAATCCAGGGGTTAATCTGGCTTCAGACATTATTAGATGTATGGGCTAAAAAAAAAGAGCCAGGACTCAGTCTCCCTCTCTCCACTGCTTGGCTATGCTTTCCTGTAGATTGGTGTCATTCTCAGGCAAGCCCTCCCCCACTTGCTAGCAAGATAGTTGCCAGAAGTTCTGGGCCTACATCTTACCCTTTCAGCAACCTGTGAAGAAAAAGATTTCTTTTTCCCAACAGTTTCCTTAAAAGTCTTAGGACCGCTTCAAATTTTCCAAGTGTGGACCACGTGCCCTTTCTTGGCCAACGAGATAAAAGTCACTGAATGTCTATATAAGCATCAGATGCCCATTTCTGGAAGCTGAGGATAATTTTAGCTCAACCATACCTCATAGAAATAGGGGAGAGGTGGTTCAACAAAGAACAATGACATGCTGTTACCAGAAGAAGGAATAAGATGCTGACCAGGTGAAAAGACCCATTTCACAAGAGAACTTTAAATTACCAGCGCCACCTGGTGCATCAAAACTCCTCTGAAGCCGGGCGCAGTGGTTCACAATTGTAATCTCAGCACTTTGGGTGGTTGAGGCAGGAGCATTGCTTGAGCCCAGGCATTCGAGACCGGCCTGGGGAACATAGGGAGACCAACCCTTCCCCCTACCCTGACACATCTCTACAAAAGATTTAAAAATTAGCCAGGCATGGTGGTGCATGCCTGTAGTCCCAGCTACCTGCGAGGCCGAGATTGGAGGACTGGTTGGGCCTGGGAGGCTGAGGCTGCAGTGAGGTGTGATTGTGCCACTGCACTCCATCCTGGGTGACAGAATGAGACCCTGTCTCAAAAACAAACAAACAAACAAAATTCCTCTGTAACACTACTGATGGCTACTGAGCTTCTACTTGTATATTTCCCATATTGATATATTTCCTATCCTATTCAGCAACTTATTCTGTTGCCAGTAAGTGTTAAAGTTCTTATGTGGAATGAAAATTTGCTTCCTTGGATTTTAAAAACCTCTGTCTATGCTCTGCTCTATGGAGTTCGGCACCTGCCCATTCTCACTTAAAAATGACACTCCTTACAGTGTTTGAGGTCAGATTTTATATACATCATGTACCCCATTTCTCAAATGACTCTTTTTCTCCAGGACCTTTATTATCTTGGACACTTTTCTCTAAGACATTTTCTCATTCATTGATATAAAATATACTTCTATGAAAGAACATACTTGGAAGATAAATAAAACAAGGAAACGGGAGTACACCATGAAATACAGAAATCATTTTATTAACTGTGACCCATATCTCTACATGCAACCTGATTTGGTTAGAAGAGCAATCCTTGGATGTGGAAGTAAATAAAATGCAATGGCCTGCTTTCTTTTTCTTTTTTCTTTTTTGCCTTGACTAGAGTGACTGTAGTCTGGTTTACCCAAAACAGTCTCAAAGTGTCCGTTTTCGGCTAGTGTAATTATCATGGTGCCCCCCTTCTCTTCCAAAACCTTACTTTGGTCACGCTAGTCTTGAACCACTATCTGCATACATTGTCCATAGTTTGAAATAAATCATACCACAAGTTTTGGCTATGTGCCAGAGGTAGCAAAACCTACAACCTGTTCAGTTTTTGGATTTCATCCAGATGAGATGTGCTGATTGAGTCAAGGAGTTTCCATGCTGGACAAGTATGTACTTTTGGTTGATCAGTGCTAGATAATAATGCTTCAAAACATTGTCTAGTAGTCTAATTAGAGGACTGTGTGATATTTGTGACATTGCCAGATGGAACATGTTCAAGGAGAAGGACAACTATGCAGCCACAAGAAATACACCCTATCACCTTGTGCCTGAAGAAATTGTGTTCTATCATCACATTGTTAATCAACTGACAATACAATTACTTACAGTTAATTTATGCTACAATAAATGTAATTCTGATATATTTAGGATTACGTCTATCAGTTTACTATTTGTTTCCTATTTGTTCAAGCAGCTCTATGTTTCTTTAAAAATGTAAAGGAGACATGTTGATCAACTGATTAATGTTTCAATGGCCTTATTTTCCTGAATAGCTATAGGAGTGTTCCAAATAGAAATAGACCACATTCCAAACATGATGTATCACTATAGTGGTTGCAGAGGAAGAGCAGATTGAGTGAGCTATTTGTAAGGGTACCCAGAAAATTTATCACCAAAAGTGAAACATTTTTGAGAGTGAGAGAGGGTGCTATTAATAATTATTCTGGAATGACAGGATAATTCCAGGCAAACAAAGATGTATAGTGACCCTAAACAAATATGTATTTATTGTATAATTAATTGTTTCCTATTAGGGAACTGTGCACAAGAATTCTGATCATGGAAGCTGGCGATAGGAAGCTTGTTGTATTTGCTGTATTAAGTGTGTACCTTAAGTAATAAACAAGTTCTATAGTTAGGATTTGGTCCAAGCAAATTAAATGTCTAGAATTTACACATCCAGAAATTATACATGTACTATATCATTTGTAGGCATCAAGATTAGTAAGTATTACATGAATCAGGTCTTAAATAGGTTGGGAAAAGTACAAGTTGTTTTGAGATACCTCAATCCCTCTTCATTCCCATTACTAATCATGAAAACAACACAAATGTTTCTGTTTTCTTCTTGACTTGGGTCACATTCCATTGCGGGGTGATGTAAGAGTTTTAGCCAAGCATAGAATAGTAATGAGCAATTTGGGAGATTCAGTTCTAAAACCTTGCCTTGGGTCACACACAACTAGCACTTAGAATCTAAGAACATGGAACCATTTGACTTGCAAGGTTAATTGTATACCTGTTGACTTTGGGCATATTTTCTAAGGTTAAACTAGAAAAACAAAGAGTCGGTTATGGTCCACTTGTTCAAGAAAAGAAATACAAGCCCATGAGTCTTCTAGTATTTTTCCTATCCCATTGAAATATACAAGCCACCATAGCTTTCCTCTGCAAACAGCTGAGGCCTCTTGACTTCTGCTTCTAAGCCAGTAGTTCCCAGCTTGGATGCACATTAGAATTATCTAGGGGGACCCTAAAAAATCCTGAAGTGTCCAGGCGCAGTGGCTCATGCCTGTAATCCCAAAACTTTGAAAGGTCGAAGCGGGCAGATCATGAGGGCAAGAGATTGAGACCATCCTGGCTAACATTGTGAAACCCCATCTCTACTAAAACTACAAAAATTAGCTGGGCATGGTCACACATGCCTGTAGTCCCAGCTACTTGGGAGGCTGAGGCAGGAGAATCGCTTGAACCCAGGAGGTAGTGGTTGTAGTGAGCCGACATTGCACCACTGTACTCCAGCCTGGCAACTGAGTGCGATTCTGTCTCAAAAAAAAAAAAAAAAAAATTCTTGACGCACAAGCCATACTTCAGATCAATTAAATTATCATGTCTGTGGTGGAACCTAGGCATCCGTGTTTTTAAAACACTGCAGATAATTCCAATGTGCAGGCAGGGTTGAGAACCATTGCTGTAGTTTCAGCTCCATTCCCAGCTCTGCAACCATTAAGGGCTGATTTGAAGAGTTCTAGTCCAGTGCTCCAAGATGTCTGAAAGATTCAAAACTGAGTTGCAAAGCTAGTCTGACTTACCAGTTCCAGTGACTAAATTTTTAAGAGTCACAGGCTGAAGTAAGAAAAAGAGGAATAATTGGATTCGGATTTAGCTAGGCTTTATTTTATTTTTTTGGACATCTTTTTTTTTTAGACAGAGTCTCACTCTATTGCCGAGGCTGGAGTGCAGCAGCATGATTTCAGCTCACTGCAACCTTTGCCTCCCGGGTTCAAGTGGTTCCCCTACCTCAGCCTCCTGAGTAGCTGGGATTACAAGTGCGTGCC
>NW_012115488.1:9901345-9902413 GCF_000951035.1 Colobus angolensis palliatus | reverse complement strand
CTCTCCATGCACACGTACCTTTGCGTGCTGCCACTTCTAGATTTCCTGTATCTGGGCTTCTGCCACTTGACCAGTGGCTTGGTTGAGAACTTCTTTTTGGCTATCACTGACACCTGTTGCCCGTAAGCACACATACTGTGCACCAAGTTCCATCAGCCTGACTAGATTTCCTCCTATCACCTCCAGTTGTGCTGTCACTCAAGTTCTACCTCAGCCCTAAGGAATGTATTGTGTTTATTCATTCAATCAGTGTTTACCGAGCATTTACCAAACCCAAGCGCTTTGTCTCTGCACACAGAAAGTGTATACAGTACAGTGGAGGAAGACAAACAACAAAAGGTATAATAAGTACAGTGACAGGGACAATACTAGGCCTTGACTTTCTCTATATCCTCTTTTCTCATCAAAGATTAACACTTTTATATTGGATTAGGTCAGAAGATAGGATCATTGTTAAAGACAAATTATTATTATTATTATTATTATTGTTACTTTGGAGATGGGGTCTCACCTTGTTCCCCAGGCTGGGCTCAAACTCCTACGCTCAAGTGATCCTCCCACCTCAGCCTCCCAAAATGTTGAGATTACAGGTATGAGCCACCACACCCAGCGTAGGTAGGCTTTATTTTTAAACCAGAATCACTAATTTAAATTAGCTGTATGGTCTTCAACAAGTTTACATAGTCTCACTGAGCCTCAGCTTTCTGATCTGTAAAATAGACCAATAACACCTGTTGCCAGACTGCTACTATTGCTTTTCTTCTTAGTGAAACCGAACAACTGATCCCATTTAACTTGGTTTTGGAAGCTCCCACTTCTAAAAAACATCTGTATTTCTATCTTGATAACTTTATATTCTAGAACCTGGCCTCTGCCGTGTTGATATAGATGCCTTCTCAATGACTGTAATCTCCTCTGACACCAGGCCAATGGTGGGATTCGGCTATTGGCTAACAGATTTTCCTAATCCTATCTCTCCATGCACACGTACCTTTGCGTGCTGCCACTTCTAGATTTCCTGTATCTGGGCTTCTGCCACTTGACCAGTGGCTTGGTTGAGAACTTCTT
>NW_012115488.1:9880469-9901295 GCF_000951035.1 Colobus angolensis palliatus | reverse complement strand
GATTCTCCCGCCTCAGCCTCCCGAGTAGCTGGTATTACAGGCACCCAGCAGCACGCCCCAATAATTTTTGTATTTTTAGTAGAGACAGGGTTTCACCACATTGGCCAGGCTGGTCTCAAACTCCTGACCTCAAGTGATCCACCCACCTTGGCCTTCCAAAGTGGTGGGATTACAAGCACGAGCCACCGCGCCTGGCCTTGCTGTATTACTTTCAAAATGGCAAAACCTGCAATTCCTTTTGCATTAACCTAATGTATTGGATACCTGTGTTTTGCTCTATATGATCACTGATTATTAATTGTTTTGATAATTTTTCAAAACTCATTTTCTACTCTTTAGTCTACAGCAAGCACACTGTCAAGTCTATGTTGGGATTGTCTTTGTGTACCTAAAGTGAACTCCATGCTTTTCCTTAGGAACAATTTAATTTGCTGTGTGGAGAAAGTGGCCTCTGGCTCTCTAAGAGTTAACTGATCTGGCTCTATCTGATCTATCTGTGAATTTCTATAAATACTTTACAGGTATGTGAACAAACCAGTGTCAGATAGTAAAGGAATTTGGTAGCCATTCCAGCAATCTACTTTACGTGGCAATCGGTGAGGATGTTATCTTAGCTGCCTTTTTTTTTTTTGACAGGGTCTCGCTCTGTCACCCTAGCTGAAGTACAGTGGTGTAATTTCGGCTCACTGCAGCCTCAACCTCCTGGGGTCAAACAATCCTCCCACTTCAGCCTTCCTAGTAGCTGGGACTACAGGTGTGTACCACCACACTTGGCTAATTTTTGTGTTTTTTGTAGAGATGGGGTGTTGCTATGTTGTCCAGGCTGGGCTTTTTCTTTTTTCTTCTTCTTCTTTTTTTTGTTTGGAGACAGAGTCTCACTCTGTCACCCAGGCTGGAGTGCAGTGGCATAATCTCAGCTCAATACAACCTCAGCCTCCCCGGTTCAAGCAATTCTCCTGCTTCAGCATCCCAAGTAGCTGGGATTACAGCCACGCACAACCATGCCTGGATAATTTTTGTTATTTTTAGTAGAGACGGGGTTTCACCATGTTGTCCAGGCTGCTCTCAAACTCCTGACCTCAGGTGATCCACCCACCTGAGTGGAAGGATCCCAAAGTGCTAGGATTACAGGCATGAGCCACTACACCCGGCTCCAGGTCGGTCTTGAACTCCCAAGCTCAAGCGATCCTCCTGCCTTGGCCTCTCAAAGTGCTGGGATTATAGGCGTGAACCCCGGTGTTCAGCCTTAGCTGTCTGTTTACTACCATCCCCAGCCTCTGCTTATCAGTCGTGAGTTTCCTCTGTGCCTTTCTAACTCTCTTTCTCTGTGTTTTCTGCCAGCTCCTTTATATTACCCACCAGAAGGATGAAAGCGATTGATTCTACCAGAAGCTATTGAGAAATGTATGTGGCTTTTAGTAGTCGTGATGATGATGATGATGATGATGACAATTGTTTTGGCATTTTCAGATTTCAGAAGCAAATTGCTGCCTCCTGGGCACTCTACTCATGACCAGTTAACTTTAAAGTGGTCCTGTTTGCTTTGTGGTGGTCGGGGCTGGCTTAGCAAAAATTACAAAGGGATAAAAAGCTAAATTTAGTAAGTCTATCTCTACTATGCTGTGTCTAATCTTCTTGTGCTGGTTTCCTAGAGTGCCCTCTGCTGGGCCCAACCAGGTCTTCTGACTCCCATGAAACCCATGCCTCAACTGTCATCAAAAACTTATTATTTTATGTCACATGCCATCAGAATCCTAGCATTTGCTTTCCAGATTGACAATGAACCCAGGTAAACTAATTCATGTTAATGTGTGAATGCGTTTTATCGTATAAATGGGAAAAAACCCAATGCCCCTCTCAGGTCATTTAAGTGTACATTTCCACAATGACTTTATGGATGTACTACTTCTACTTAGTATCTAACTCTGGTGACTAATGGTGAGAATGGAAGCCAGGAATCTGGGGAAGGCTATGCTCTGGGAAATCAAAGGGAAATATATTTTCCGACAGAACCTTGTGGCTCCCCTCAAATTACACTGTGTGGGCAGCTGTCTACTCAAGCTATCTGTATGGCCAAGCCCCATGGAGGTAATTTTCACCCTGTCAGCTAGAAAAGAATGAACATAATTGTTTACTTTTAAGTTTTTATGAAGAATGCCTTGAGCTCTTTAGATTGTGTTATCTAAGTCTTAATAGTAAGGAAGTATATGCCATTGTTTTGGGGATTAATTTATCCATAAAGATGTGTATAGGTTGTACAGTCATTGGCTTGACCTCTGCTGCCCTGTGTACTTTCTAGTCTACTGAAATCAGTTGGGCAATTCTTGTCTGTAAGCACGTTTCCCAAGAACTGGTTAGAGCCAGTCTTCATAGGAGGAACCTATTATGAAACCAGCTCCGAGGATATTTACTTTGCTCAAGATCTACTGAATGCTACGCTTAGTTGAAAATGAAATTGCTTTCTTTTGGCTCTGACCCAGCCCCTTGAAAACGAGAGACCTTGGGATTCAGTTAGAATGAGATAGAAACGGGAGATGATATGCCGGACCTGATTGACATTTTTCTGTCAATCAGGCTCAGCGACAAGCTTTTCTTATTGTTTAAACTAGTATTTGCATAGTTGTTGAATGTGTGTGTTTCAAGAAGATCAGCTAAACTGATAACATATTATCAAGTAAATAAGGCACCCAAGATTGGGAACTTGGAGGACATAGCACACATTTTTTGAAGGCCCACCTTTTTTCTTAAAATGTAATGTGAAATTTGTATCTTTCTATTTAACATATCCAGGTCTTATTTAAGACAAAGATAACTCATATAGTTGCTTTCCAGTTAAGTTATTTAATCATCTAAATCCTCAAGTTAAATAAATGCTCCAGTGAGAAACATTGTCTTATGTCTCCTGATCTAAAATTATGCCTCCCCGGGAATGTATGTATCCAAATTTGAGAAGCACAAGCTCCGAGAAATAGTGAAGGAGAGAATCCAGTCAGAGAAAAATGATTGTGTACTGATGGTCAATCTGTAGATAAGGAGGACTAGTGTAAGTTTTGTTGTAGATGACTTTCATAGGAGAGTGGCAGTGGCATTTGATGTTGAGACCTAGTACATAGTTGTACTGAGATAAAGATGTTAGGATTATCTAGATAGAGCCAGAAATGAAAAGAAAATAACCTCAGAATATGGAATCATCAGGATGGCTGTGAAAAAGGCAGAAATGTGATAAACACTAATGCAGACTTCTTGGGCTCCTTACACACTTATAGGAATTGTGGATGCACAAAGTAAATGGTATGGCATGTAAATAAAGAAGAAAATTCTGCATATTACTTTTGGCATAATAGCAACTTGTTTCTACTTTGTAAAATTCAAAAATAAATATCCTTTTAATCTAGAGAATGCTATATACTTTTCATAACTAGTGTCTTACATTTATTATCTATAATAAATATTATCTGTGATAATTATCTACAATAAATATCTAAAATAGTTATTTATAAAATAATATATAATCTATAATTATACAATATATAATTATTTATAGTATACTTATTATATTGAATAAATATTATCTATTAATATAATATCTATAATTATTACTTCAAAAGTTTATTTAAAACTCAGAGTAAGTTTTCCAATGCAATCTTCTTAGCACTGAGATTTTCAAACCAGTCCCCAGAGTGTATTTAACACACAAGGCCTCTGGAAGAGGTCTAGAGTAAGGGACTTAAGTATTTACATTTTTAGTAAACACACTTTGATGCAAGTGACCTGGACAACACCGTTAGAAACAGTATGGTAAGAGGTTGAAGACTCTTGGGATAAGGGCTGGAGACTAAGGACACCACTTGAGAGCCTGGGACAGGGTTGCAAAGGGTTGTAGAACTATAGGAAGCTGCTTGTTTAGTCCATAATTCCCCTTTCTGCTACTTGGTATCTCTCCCAACTCCCCAACAAAAGTAGACACCTTGGCAGTTAGATGGAACCAACTGACCAGATCTCATGGAACCATGGTAGACACGTGACCTAGGCTAGGCCAACTAAATATTTCAACTTGAGAGTTTGGACCTGGGACAGGAATACCAGTTAACTACTCATTGTTTGAAATGAAGAGATTCCCCGGAGCTACAGGAAGCCAGGCCTCTCTTGTGAATGGACCGGCAGAGAACAGCACACATAGAGGAAGAAGGAAAAACACACAGGGAGAAGAGATGAGGAACCATGGGTTGGAGATGGGGAGGGAGAGGGAGAAGGAGTAGAGAAGGGAGGGAGAAATAGAGAAAACCAGCAAGAAAGCCAGAGGGAAAGAATTTTCCCTAGAGCTTATCAATTTGCTGCTGTAGATGCTAGTTCCTCCTGTGGTCTGAGTGTGTTTTCTATAAGATATTTTTTTATCTGTCCAATAAACCCTTCTGTCTCGCTCAAGCTAATTTAAATGTGTTCTTGGGTGAGAGGACAACCAGGAATTAAGGAGAAGCACAGCTATAATGAGCTGTGTCTTATTCTTGTGACTGCTTCCTCCCTCCAATCTTTCTCCATTCTCTCTTCCCCTTTCTACCCGAATTTCCTCAACCAAGATTGTTAGGGGAATGAAAAAATGATTTTTCTTCTCTCCAATTCCTTGATCCTTTTCCTTTTTTGTGTTTAACTCCTTCCTCTTCTTCCTTGCAAAGAGGAAGAGAGCTCCTTTCCTTTTGTTATTTTAAAATTATTATTATTAATTAGTCAATTTTAAAAATTAGACATCTATTGACTAGGCTGATCTCGAACTCCTGGCCTCAAGTGATCCTCCCATCTCGGCCTCCCAAAGTCCTAGGATTACAGGCATGAGCCACTGTGCCTGACCCCTCCTTTCCTTTTCCCATCCTTGCTTCTCTCTAAGTGTTATTCATCTCTAGCCTAAATAAGAATTAGTGGCTGCAATGTGGAGGGAAGAGGAGGGAATTTCCAGGACCACTTGGTCCCATGTAAGAAAGAGATTGCTCATATTAAAATGTAACACAGGGAGTATATTTATTTAAAGTAGCCCATTTAACAAATGCCCAGTGAACTTAACCTTATGTAATGTTTTACGTGATGGAACACTTCTCTGGTTGGATCAGTTTCAGTTGTGCTAATTGGGCCTTTTCTTTTTTTTTTGACAGAGAGAGTTTCACTGTCACCCAGGCTGGAGTGCAGTGGCATCATCTCTGCTCACCCCATCAGCACTTCCTGGGTTCAAGCCATTCTCGTGCCTCAGCTTCCCAAATAGCTGGGATTACAGGGGTGCACCACCATGCCTGGTTAATTTTTGTATTTTTAGTAAAGATGGAGTTTTGCCATGTTGTTCAGGCTGGTCTCAAACTCCTGGCCTCAAGTGATCTACCCATTTGAACCTCCCAAAGTGCTGGGATTACAGATGTGAGCCTCCACGCCCGGCCCTAACTGGGCCTTTAAAAATTAGATGCTCTTTATTGATCTGAAAGAAAAGAATTTCAGGTGAAGAATAAAGGTCTAAATCTGTGATCAACTTGAAATATAATAGTCATTATATAAAAGTTACATCCTTATATCATAAAAATATTTTATGTTGAAAGGGCTAAGCTAAAAATGCCCCAATTTAGACTTCGGTGATGATGATGATGATGATGATGATGATTTGAGACAAAGTCTTGCTCTATCGCTCAGGCTCCCAGACTGGAAGGCAATGGTGTGATCTCTACTCACTGCCCCCTCCACCCCCCGGGTTCAAGCGATTCTCCTGCCTCAGCTTCCTGAGTGGCTGGGATTACAGGCTCCTGCCACCACACCTGGCTAATATTTGTATTTTCAGTAGACATGGGGTTTCACCATGTTGGTCAGGCTGGTCTCAAACTCCTAACCTCGTGATCTGCCCACCTCAGCCTCCCAAAGTGCTGGGATTAAAGGCGAGAGCCACTGCACCTAGCTGGCATGGCTTATTTTCATGAAGACATGGATTGAGTTGTCATAAATCACCAGATCAAGGCAGACAACATATTTGCCTTAAATGAACCTGTAGTGAGTTTTCCTTCTTGCATTTGTATGAAGTTGGGAGAGATGTAGCTTAGTGTGTATGGATGGACAGAAGAAAACTTTGATTCGCGTTCAGCTCTGCTGCTCACTTGGCTAGCTACTGGAATTTCAATAAATCACAATTTCTCTGGGACTAAATTTTCTTACTTTTATAAAATATTTCTTACTTTCTTCAAACAAAGCTACAATATGTACATTAGATGAAAGGAGAGTGCCCTGATTGGGTTGGTCTGCAGGTGGGCCAACTGGCCAGAATTTCTTTCTTTCCAATTTCCTCCCCATTGTCCCACTACTCTACTCACCCACCCCACCTGCCTCTACCCTTCTGGACTTGAATGAACTCTCAGGGCTTTCCTGAGCACCCCTGTCAATTCTTAGACTGAACAATTCCCACAATTGTTTCAAGCTCATTAATTTGATGCTTCTATGAAGTTTTTGAGGAAAACTCTAAAGAAAATGAGAAAATACATCGTTTGCTCCAATTAACGTTTTTGAGGGCTCTCTGATGACTATATTTATGATTCAAGGGGAAGATAAGGTGAGAGATCAGATGACTATTGAAGCCACCATTTTAATTGCTAGAAATCACTTTGTATATGTGTTTGTTAAAGCAAGAAGATCCCTCATGTCCCACATGTCTGGATTTGCATTTTGATGGAACTTCAGGGAAAAGGAATGTGCTCATAATGAACAGTTGAAATTGACTTTTCAGTCAAAGCAAAGTACTGTAACTGGGGTTACAAATACGCCTCTTCTTCTAAGAGCTATCAGTTACGAAAGTAAATTCTTAGTATTACTGTTGTTTTACATGGGGCCTGTGCCTCAGATGCCATGGCTGCCTTCCATCCCATCCTTCCTCTTCAGTCAGAATGCTGCCCTTTGGCAGAAAAAAGTCGAATTTGGATGACAAGATTCTTTTTAAACTTTACCGCAAAGTAAGGACAAACAGGGAGGCTAACACATCTGAGCTTCATAAATCCCCTCTCTGTAGGTGGAGTTCTGTCCCTTAAAAATTCACATGCTGGAGTCCTAATCCATAGCATTTCAGAATGTGACCTTTTTTGGAAATAGGGTTGTTGCAGATGTAATTGGCTAAAATGAGGACGTACTGGAGTAGAGTGGGCCTGGATCCAATATGACTGATGTCCTTATAAAGGGGAAAATTTGGATACAGATATGCACATAGGGGGAATGCCATACGAACATGAAGGCAGAGATTGGGGTGATATTGCAGAAGCCAAGGAACACCAAAGACTGCCAGAAAACCATCAGAAGCTAGGGGAGAGGCATGGGACAGATTCTCCCTCACAGCCGTCAGAAGGAACCAATCCTGCTGACACCTTGATCTTGGACTTCCAGCCTCTGGAACTGTGGGACAATGAATCTCTCCTACTTAAGCCACCTGCTTTGTGGGACTTTGTTACAGTAGCCCTAGGAAACAAATACAACTACCATCATTATTAAATTTCCAGAGGGGTGTGTTTTAACATGTTCTCACACTACTATAAAGATACTACCCCCAGACTGGGTAATTTACAAACAAAAGAGGTTTAATTGACTCACAGTTCTGCATGGCTGGGGAGGCCTCAGGAAACTTACAATCATGGCAGAAGGTGAAGGGGAAGCAAGGCATATCTTACACAGTGGCAGGAGGAGACAGAGCGAAGGGAAGTGCCACACTTTTAAACCATCAGATCTCATGAGAACTCACTACCATGAAAATAGCAAAGAAGAAATCCACCCCCATGATCCAGTCATCTCCCACCAGACCCCTCCTCCAACATGTGGGGATTACAATTCGAAATGAAATTTGAGGGGGACACAGAGCCAAACCACATCAGGGTGATTTTTCCGTGTCAGTCACTTGAGTAAGGACTTTTGCTATGGTAGTACATGCCACCAATTACAACTTGTTTTATATTTCTTCCTTTAAAAACCTATTTTTAGTTCATTGGGTGTAGAAAAAAGAGAAGGCTTTTTTAAAAGTGGATTTGGGGAGTCTAAGTGCTCTTTAAAAGCTACTGGAAGTGCTGAATTAAAATATAAGATCTATTGCTTTTCATTCACTCATTTGTTCAATAAATATGGGTCAGGTCCATGACAGGTATTGGCGATAGACAGAGAAAAAGCAGAGCGTAGCTCCAGCAGAGACTAGATGTCTGTATATCATAGTATTTCCTCTTCTTCCTAGGTGCACAGCTTAACTACTTTTTCCAGTCTCTCTTATAATTGGGTGTGGCCATGCGACTTATGGGCAGTGATCATGTGAGGCACCAGCAGGCTTGGCCCATAAAGCTTCCTTTTCAAAGTGAACATGTATTGAAACTGGATGAGCCACAGGATGGAATTTAGGACCCTGACTCATGCTTGGAGTAGAGCCACCTGACAATTAGGAACATCTGTTTGGACTTTCTATGGGAAAGAAAGAAACCTCCATTATATTAAGCTACTCAGATGTAGGAGTTTGTCTCCTGCAATAAGTAGCATTGCCCTAATTAACATGCCATGCTCAAAATCAAATAGGAAAATAGATTTAAAAAAAACCACCAGACAGTACAGTGCTTTGAAAGTGATCAAGCATGCTCTGGTCCCTGTACAGAGGACAGCTTGAGGAGTCACAGACAGAGGAAATGACATTTGAAGTGAATTTTGAAGATTAGGTAAGTGTCAGGCAAGCTAAGCAGGGAGGAGTATTCGAGACAGAGAGAAATGTGTGTACAAAGGCTCCCCAGGCAAGAAAGAGCAATTTTAAAAGATTAAAAGAAGTTGAGGAGGGGGTTCAATGTGGACATGGTTTGAGTGAGTCAGCATTGAGGAGAAGGGTGAGATACTGAGTCTCGAGAGGTAAAGAGGAACTGAATAATGAAGGATGAACAGATAGCTGACAGGATGGGAAGTGGGCATTCTGGGCAGAAAGAAACTGAACGTCCGAAGCCCAGAGTTATTACAGAGCATAGTTATCTCTAACACAAATCAGCATAGATGGAGTAATGCAGGAGTGGAAAATCAGACCCTTTTTCTTCCTATCTTGATTCTGAAGACAGCAAAGTGCTATTCTGGAGTTTTCAGCAGGGGAGTAATGGAACGTATTTTTACTTCAGAAATATTCCTCTGGTGAAAAATCATGCGGAATACAGATTCGGGTTTATGTAGTCTCTTAACATAGCAGTGTTTGTCTTTTTCTACCAAAAGTGTTTTGTGATGTTTTCCAAGGAATTCTATTTTATCATTGCTAAGAGATAAAAGTCTCGCTGTGTATGGATCAGGATGTGCTCTATTAGGAAAGATTGGAAGTGAGGGGACATGTTCGGAGCTACCAGTATCATCCAGAACATTGATGATGATAGTCTGAGCAAGGGCAGGGTCAGAGGAAAGAGAGAAGAGGAGATGAATTCACAAACAGACTAAGCAATTTAAAGAGGGGGCTTAGGTGGGAACAAACATCAGAGCTTACTTCAGTTCTTTATTTTGTGTGAGTAGGGAGATGATGTTGCTACTCACCCAAGAAGGGCCCAAGACATAGGAAGAAGAAAAATTTGCGGAAGAAAGAAAAGGTTGCTAGCTGAACAGGGTGGTGGACGCCTATGGTCCCAGCTGCTCTGGAGGCTGGGACGGGAAGATTGCTTGAGCCCCGGAGTTTAAAGGCTGCCATGAGCTATGATCATGCCACTGAACTCTAGCCTAGGTGAAGACAGAGCAAGACCCTGTCTCTACAATAAAAAGAGATAAAAGTTTGGTTTTTGGAATGCTGATTCTGAGGTAACTGAGGCTCATCTGAGTGGAAATGTTGAGCTTTCATCTGGAAAAAATGAAATGCTCAGACTCTCACAGACCAGAAAAGGGGAGGATAAATTGTGGAGTGCTATCAGTGTACAGCAGTCCCAGTAGAAGCCTGAATGAAAGCAAGAGAGATTAGCCTAGGTAAAAGGAGCGCTAAGTAAGGAAGCTTAGAGGCCTCTTACATTTCGGCACCCAATTAAATAAAAGGAGAGACAAAGTAGGAAGAAAACAGCACCAAAGCAAGGCTTGGCATCCAGAACAGCACAGTCTTAGCAGGCACTTGAAACACTGGCATGGAGCATTTTTTGTTTGTTTGTTTTGAGATGGAGTCTCACTCTGTCACCCAGGCTGGAGTGCAGTGGTGTGATCTCGGGTCACCGCAACCTCTGCCTCCCGGGTTCAAGCGAGTCTCCTGCCTCAGCTTCCCAGGTAGCTAGGGTTACAGGTGTGTGCCACTAACCCAGCTAATTTTTGTATTTTTAGTAGATAGAGTTTCACCATGTTGGCCAGGCTGGCCTCAAACTCCTGACCTCAGGTGATCCACCCACCTTGGCCTCCCAGAGTGTTGAGATTACAGGTGTGAGCCAATGTGCCCGGCCCAGAAGAGGCTTCTATACTTGCTCCTATAGAAGTCCGTGGAAACCTTTTGGAAAAGTCTAGTAGAAGAGTGGGAGTGGAGGCCAGATTATGGTGAATGAGAAGAAGGCACAGATGTGAAAATGTCTTCTTTCAGGAAATTTTCCAAAATGGCTAGAGATCGCAAAAAATGCAGGATGGAGGAAAGATTCTCTTGAGAAGAAACATTTGCAATTGTCCACCAACATTAGAAATGGGTGTGATTAAGGGGAAGACATTGAAGATGGAAAAGCCTGGGGATAATGGTGGGGCAAACTCTTCAATGAGCTGTGAGGGACACAGGAGGACTCTTTTTCCATTGCTCAGAAACATTTTGGCAGCTTATACTACTTTGGTTCTGAAATGCACCCATTTCTAAGCCAGGGTCCCATGGAGGAAGTGTCTTCTGTGCTAATCATTCTGTGAGAGGAGAAATACCAGCAAGAGAGATGTAGATGCAAGAAATGCATTGCAAATTGATTTACTGAATATACCCCACTCAACTGAAAATCAACACAATTTCAAAAATTATTAAGGGAGCTTAATTTGGGAAAATTAATGTTAAAATGATTGTTTTTGAGGCCACATTTTTTTTGATTCTATGAAAATCACCAAAGGTATGTATCTGAAGTATAAGCCAACTGTATTTTTATTTCTTTCTTTGTTTTGTAGATCAATGATGATGAAAACAAGTCACTTCTTATTTTCTTTAAAAGAATTGGGTTATTATGAGAAAATATCTGTGAAAAAGTCCTGTAGAAATATTAGTTAATTTATATTTCTACAGTTCTAAAAAACATAGTGGTATAGTAGCCTTAATTGACCCCAAACAATCTCATTTCTACAGATAACATATAGTCATGCACTGCATCATGACATCTTGGTCAACAATGGAGCACATAAACTTCCGTAAGATTCTAACGGAGCTGAAACATTACTCTCACCTAGTGCCATGCCATCATAGCCGTCATAATATCATAGCACACTGCACTCATTACTCATGTGTTTGTAGTGATGCTTGTGTAAACAAACCTGTGTGGCCAGTCATATAAAAGTATAGCACATACGATTTTGTACAGTATATAATACTTGATAATGGTAATGAATTATTATGCTACTGGTTGATGTATTTACTATAATGTATGTTGAATCATTATTTTAGAGTGTAATCTTACTCACAAAAAATAATCTACAAAACAGCCTCAGGTAGGTCCTTCAGATGGTACATGCACATCTTGTTTTATTGCACTTTGGTTTATTATGCTTCGAAGATAATACATTTTTTCCAAATTGAACATTTGTATCAACCCTGCACTGAGCAAGTCTATTGGTGCCATTTTTTTCAATAGCATGTGTTCACTTTATGTCTCTGCTACATTTTGGCAATTTTTGCAATATTTCAAACTTTTTCATTATTATTATAATATTCTTTATTTTTGATGTTAATGTCACAATTGTTCTGGGTGCCACAAACTGCATCCACAGAAGACAGCAAACAGTTGATAAACGTTGTATGTGTTCTGACTGCTCCACTGACTGGCTGTTCCCCTTTCTCTCTTCCTCTCCTCAGGCCTCCCTATTCCCTGAGACACAATAATGTTAAAATTAGGCCAATTAGTAACCCTACAGTGGCTTCCAAATGTTCAAGGGAAGGGAAGTGTCTCATATCTCTTACTCTAAATCAAAGCTATAGATGATTAAGCTTAGTGACGAAGGCATGTCAGAAGCTGAGATGGTCCAAAAGCTGGGTGGTGTAAGCCAAACAAACTGTGAATACAAAGGAAAATTCCTTGCAGGAAATTAAAAGTGCTACTCCAGTGAACATGAATGATAAGAAAATGAAACAGCCCTGTTGCCGATATAAAGAAAGATTTAGTGGTCCGGATAAAAGATCAGACCAGCCACAATATTCCTTTAAACCAAAGCCTAATCTAGAGCCAAGATGCAACTCTCTTCTATTTATGAAGCTGAGAGAGGTGAAGAAGCTGCAGAAGAAAAGTGTGAAGCTAGCAGAAGTTGATTCATGAAGTTTAAGGAAAGTAGCCATCTCCAGAACATAAAAGTGCAAGGTGAAGCAGCAAGTGCTGCTGAAGAAGCTGTAGCAAGTTACCCAGAAGATCTAGCTAAGATAATTGATAAAGGTGGCTACACTCAACAATGGATTTTCAGTTTAGATAAAATAGCTTTCTATTGGAAGAAGGTGCCATCCAGGGCTTTCATGGTTAGAGAGAAGTCAATGCCTAGTTTCAAAGCTTCAATGGACAAGTGGAGTCTCTTGTTAGTGTAGCTGGTGACTTTAAGTTGAAACCAATGCTCATTTACCATTCTGAAAATCCTAGGGCCCTTAAGAATTATACGGAATCTACTTTCTGCCTGTGATCTATAAATGAAACAAGAAAGCATGGATGATAGCAAATATGTTTGCAGCATGGTTTACTGAATATTTTAGGCCCAGTATTGAGACCTATTGCTCAGAAAAAAAGATTCCTTTCAAAATATTACTATTCATTGAAAATGCACCTGTTCACCCAATAGCTCTTCTGAAGATATACAAGGCGATTAACGTTCTTTTCTTGCCTGCTAACACAACATCTACTCTGCAGCTCATGGATCAAGGAGTAATTTTGAATTTCAAGTCTTATTAGCTAAGAAATGCATTCCATAAGGCTATAGCTGCCATAGATAGTAATTCCTCTGATGGATCTGGGCAATGTCAATTGAAACCTTCTAGAAAGTATTCACCATTCTAGATGCTATTAAGAACATTTGTAATTCATGAGAACAGGTCAAAATATCAACATTAACAGGAGTTTGGAGGAAGTTGATTCTAACCCTCATGGATGACTTCGAGGGTTTCAAGACTTCAGTGGAGGAAATAATTGCATATGTGATGAAAACAGGATGAGAACTAGAATACCTGAAGACATCACTGACTTGCTGCAATCTCATGATAAAACTTGAACACCTGAGGAGTTACTTTTTGTTGATGAGCAAAGAAAGTGGGTTTCTTGAAATGGAATCTACTCCTGACTGTGAACATTGCTGAAATCACAATGAAGGATATTATGTAAATTTCGTTGATAAAGCAGTAGCTTTGAGAGGATTGAGTCAAGTTGTGAAAGAAGTCCTACTGTGGGTAGAGTGCTGTCAAACAGCACTACGTGCTACAGACAACTCTTTCGTGAAAGGAAGAGTCAATTGATACGGCAAACCCTATTGTCTTATTTTAGGAAACTGTCACAGCCACCTCAACCTTCAGCAACCACCACCCTGACCAGTGAGCAGCAATCAACATTGAGGCAAGACCTTTCAGCAAAAAGATTATAATTCTCTGAAGACTCAGATGATCATTAGCATTTTTAGAAACAATGTATTTTTGAATTAAGGTACGTACTTTTTTTTAGACATAATGTAATTGCACACTTAATAGACTACAGTATAGCGTGAAGACAACTTTCATATGCACTGGGAAACCAAAAACAGTGTGTGACTCACTTTGTTTTGATATTGGCACGGTAGTATATCTGAAGTGTGCCTGCATTCCAGAGGAAGACATTGTTGTCACAGGACATGACAGCTCCATGTGTATTCCTGCCCCGAAGACATTCCAGTGTCTTCACTGGACAAGATGTGGAGGTAGCGGACAGTGATATTGGTATTCCTGACTCTGTGTATGTCTAGACCAATGTGTGTGTTTGTCTTCATTTTTAACAAAAAAGTTTAAAAAGTACAAAAAAAAAAAAAAAGAGAAATTACCAGAAAGTGGCTACAAATAGGGATATAAAGAAAAAAAATTTTAAGCTAAATGTTCTCATTTTAAGCTAAATGTTATTACAAAAGAGTCAAAAAGTTTAAAAAACGAAAGTTTGTGAGGTAAAAAAGTTACAGTAAGCTAATTTACTATTAAAGAAAAAAATTTTTAAATAAATTTAGTGTAGCATAAGTATATGGTGGTTATAATCTGCAATAGTGTACAGTAATGTCCTAGGCCTTCACATTCACTCACCACTGACTCAGTGACTCACCCAAGAGCAACTTCCAGGCCTACAAGCTCCATTCATGGTGAATGCCCTATATAGGTATTCCTTTTTTTTTTTTAAATCTTTTATTTCATTATACATTTTCTATGTTTACACATGTTTAGATACACAAATACCATGGTGTTACAATTGCCTATAGCAGCGGCCCCTAATCTTTTTGGCACCAGGGACCCTTTTGTGGAAGACAATTTTTTCACTGATGAGGGCGACAGGGGAGGGCTGGGATGGGGAGGACAGTTTCGGGATGGAACTGTTCTATCTCAGATCATTAGGCTTTAGATTCCCCTAAGGAGCTCACAACCTAGATCCCTCATATGCACACTTCACAACCGCATTCGCACTGCTATGAGAATCTGATGCGGCAGCTGATCTGACAGGAGGCAGAACTCAGGCAGTAATGCTTCCTGGTCCCTCACTCACCTCCTGCTGTGCAGCCTGGTTCCTAACAGACCACAAACTCTACCGGTCCACAACCCAGGGATTGGGGACCCCTGGCCTACAGTATTCAACACAACATGATGTACAGGTTTCTAACCTGGGAGCAACGGAATATATTATACCATACAGCTTAGGTGTGTAATAGGCTATATCATCTAGGTCTAAGTACACTCTATGATGTTCACACAATGATGAAATCACCTAATGAAGCATTTCTCTGAATGTATCCCTGTCATAAAGCCATACATGACTGTACTTCACTAGGTAAACAACAAAAATCAACCAGCAAAGTTAAGTGAGTTTCAAGAAAGCTTCTTTTGAAATTCTCAGTGGGTACTGCTGATATTTGAGCCTTATAAGAAAAGTATGATGTGGACAAACAAGCTCTGTCCTTCAAGATGAAATGTTGACTGCACTGAGTATTTAAAACATACACATAAAAAAAGGACACAGTGATCTGAAGACATTAAGCATCTTTGTGGATTGGCTTTTTATGTTTTTATATAATTTTTTGTTTGTTTGTTTGTTTTTGAAGATGGAGTTTTACTCCTGTTGCCCAGGCTGAAGTGCAATGGTGTGATATCGGCTCACTGCAAACTCCACCTCCCGGGTTCAAGTGATACTCCTGCCTCAGCCTCCTGAGTAGCTGGGATTACAGGCACATGCCACCAGGCCTGGCTAATTTTGTATTTTTAGTAGAGATGGGGTTTCATCATGTTGGCTAGGCTGGTCTCGAACTCCTGACCTCAGGGGTAATCCACCCACCTCAGCCTCCCAAAGTACTGGGATTACAGGCATGAGCTACCATGCTTGGCCTATATAAATATTTGTTGTATGAGTGATCATTTACCTTTCAGCCTGCTTTTATTTATTTTATCACAGTATAAACCCAACTATAGTTCACTGGCTGCCACAGAGTTCACTTAAACTTTGATCTTTAAACAATGTATATGCCCAATCTCACATCTTTATTACCTACTTAGTTTCTATTTATTCTTACACTGCCTGTATTCTGTGTTTTTATTTTCTCAGAGGGCAAGGCAACATCTGTGTCTTAAGCAATTTGATACATATTATAGAGCCTTAATAAACACCTTGCAATCAATTTTATTTGCTCTGTTAGAAAAGTTTACATTTACTCCTCAGTTAAATAATGATTCTAATGATTATTATAACATGAAATTAGAACGGTCTATAGGACATCTCTTTAGTTTTCTATGTTCGGGGACAATCTATTCTTGAATTAAAAATGAGCTCATACTGACACATATTTCTGATACAGGGATTTTCTACACTTTTCTACACTTTTAATGTACTTTTTTTTGTTTTTTAAACAGACCTTTATGTATTCCAAAATCTTGCTCACATTTCCGAGGAAAATGCTGGACTTGTGTTGGAGTAATAATTAGTGTAATTCACCATTTCCAATCCATATGGCATGTTATAGTTATATTTATCTTCCTGAACTGGTCTACTTGTCTTTTTGAAAGGGGTCTGTTACACAGTGTTTGTATTTCTTCTGATTTATTGTTAACGTTATGCTCCTTTTGAGTTAAAATCATGTGCTGTCTGTGTATTTTTATCTTTGAGAAGTTGCATTATGAAGTAAGTCTGTTTGGTGAGAGGATAGGCTCTTGATTTTGAGAAGAACTATAAGCCACTCTGAGGCCTGAAAGCCGAATGGGAAGAGAGTGAGTCCTGTTTATCAGCTTTGAAAGTGTTTGTGCCCAGCATAAATTGATCCAAACAGAAACAGCTTCTTCCGAATCACTTAGCTATTTACTGTTTTTGTTTGCGTTTGTTTTGTTTGGGGCTATGCTTTTGATTACTCACTTGGACCCGAGTTTGAAATACGAAATACTTATTGTCTGGACTAGTTTTAATTTTTCTTTTTTTAAACTGTGGTAAAATGTATATAATGTAAAACCATTTCAGTCCTTCTAAATGTATAGTTCTGTGACATTAAGTCCACGTGGACTCACATCTTTGTACAACCATCACCATCCTTCAGCTCCAGAACTTTTTCATCTTTCCTAACTGAAACTCCACAACCATTAAACAGTAACTCCCCATTTTCCCCTCCCCCTGGCCCCTGACAACCACCATTATTGTTTTCTGTTTCTATGAATTTCACTATTCTAGGTATCTCATATAAGTGAAATCATAGTAATTGTGTTTTTGCGATGGACTTACTTCACTTGGTGCATCTTCAGAGTTCATCCGTGTTGTTGCATAAGTCAGAATTTCCATACTTTTTAAGGTTGAATACTATTCCATATGTATAGACCATATTTTGTTTATTCGTTCACCTGTCCATGAATATTTGGTTTGCTTCCACCTTTTGCCTGTGAATATACCTTTACTTTAAAAGTTACAATGTATCCTGTATTTCAAAGATTTGTACGTTTTGTACGTTTGAAACACTTTAATGTCCCTAAAATCACGATGCTTTAAAACCATTGGAGTATCATATTTTAAAAATTAAGGCATAATTTACATACAATAGTTCAATGAACTTTGATAAATGAATATTTTCATGTAACTCACACCTTAATCAAGATACAGAAACAGATATTAGAGACAAAATATTTTCATCACCTTAGAAAGTTTCTCCTGCCTGGCACCCACACACGGGCCGCCTACATGGAAGCCACCATGGTTAGGCTTCCTATCAGCATAGATTAATTTGTCTAGTTTTGTACGTCTCTTAAATGGAATTACACAGTGTTTACTTTTGTGTCTGGATTATTTCATTCAATATATTTTTGAGATTCTTCCGTCTTGTGTGTATCATTAGTTTATTATTTTTATTGCTGGATACTATTCCACTGTATGGTTATACCATGATTTATTCATCCAGTCTACTGTTAATAGCCTGTTAGGCTGTTTCTATTTTTTAGCTATTATTAATGAAGTTGCCACGCATATTCCTTTTTTTTTTTGAGACGAATTCTTGCTCTGTCGCCCAGGCGGGAGTGCAACGGAGCAATCTTTGCTCACTGCAAGCTCCGCCCCATGGGTTCACACCGTTCTCCTGCCTCAGCCTCCCGAGTAGCTGGGACTACAGGGCCTACCAGCATGCCAGGCTAATTTTTTGTATTTTTTGTAGAGACAGGGTTTCACCATGCTGGCCAGGCTGGTCTTGAATTCCTGACCTCAAGTGATCCACCTGCTTCAGCCTCCCAAAATTCTGGGGTTACAGGCATGAGCCGCACTGCGCCTGGCCGCCACACGTCTTCTTTTAGAAGTATTTCTATGGATGCATGTTTTCATTTATCCTGAGTAACTGCCTAGGAGTGAAATTGCTGGGTAATGAATTAGGTATATATTTAATTTTATAAGAAAGTGCCAAAGAGTTTTCCAAAGTGATTGTGCCATTCACTCTCTCACCAACAATGTTGAAGAGTTCCTGTTCCTTTTTACCTTTGCTGAATCAAGTATTATCCATATTGAACTTAGTAGTTATGTTTTTTAATGTGTGTGAAGTGTTGCAATCATTTGCTCACTTGAAATTGGGTTATTGTCTTTTTATCATTGACTTGCAGTTCTTTAAATATTCTAAATACAAGTCCTGTGCCATCATATAGCAGATATTTTTTCCAAATGTGTGCTTGTCTTTTCATCTATTTAATGATATCTCTTAATGAACTGAGATATTTAATTTTGATGAAGTCCAGTCCTTCGTATTTGCTTTCTTTCATGCTTAAGCTCTCCCTCTATTTTCTGAAAGAGGGTATTCAAGACTGGTTTTATTTCTTCCTTAAATATTTGATGTGATTCACCAGTACAGCCATATGAGCATGATATTTTGTTTTTAGGAATGTTTCATTACAAATGCAATTCCTTCAACAGAGGTAAAGTTATTCAAATTTTCTATTTGTCCTTGAGTCAATTTTGATACCCTGTATTTTTCAAAGAATTTGTTAACTTCATGTAGATTCTTTACCTTATTGGCATAAAATTATTCATGATGTCTTCCCATTATCATTTTAATTTTTATAGCTCTGTAGTGATATTCCCTGTCTTGCTTTTGATATTAGTAGTTTAATTTCCCCCTTCTTCCTCTCCTGTTTTCTTTTTTTGATCAGTTTTATTGGGAGTTAATCATGTTTACACTATTTTTTCAAGGAACTAACTTTTGAGTTTGTTGATTTTTAAGATTTATTTTTTATTTTATTGATTTTTAGTCCTTGTTTCCTTAGTTCTACTTACTTTGAACTTAATTTTTAATACTTTTTATATCTTAGCAGTTTTTTTCTTTTTGTACTATAAAAATATGAATGCATTTCTGTAATCCCAGCACTTTGGGAGGCCGAGGCAGGCAGATCATGAGGTCAGGAGATCGAGACCATACTGGCTAACACGGTGAAACCCTGTCTCTACTGAAAATACAAAAAATTAGCCGGGCGTGGTGGTGGGCACCTGTAGTCCCAGCTACTCGCGAGGCTGAGGCAGGAGAATGGTGTGAAACTGGGAGGCGGAGCTTGCCCTGAGCCGAGATCACGCCACTGCACTCCAGCCTAGGTGACAGAGCTAGACTCCATCTGCAAAAAAATAAATAAAATTAAAAAAATAAAAAATAAAAACCATGAAAGTTTTTAGATTTGATGAAACATTGCTACTTTTTGCAACTGCAGTTGACCCTTGAATAAGATGGGGGTTAGGGCCACTGACCACCTATACAGTCAGAAAAACCAATATATGACGTTTGACTCCCCACAAGCCACAAACTTTACTAATAGCCTATTGTTGAACAGAAGCCTTACCAATAACATGAACAATTTTTTAACACACATTTTGTACACGTATGTATTATATTCTGTATTATTACAATAAAGTAAGCTACAGAAAAGAAAATGTTATTAAGAAAATCATAACAAAAATAAAATATACTTGTTCATTAAGTGGAAGTGGAGCATCATAAAGGTCTTCATCCTTGTGGTCTTCACACTAGGTAGGTTGAGGAGGAGGAGGAATAGGAGAGCTTAGTCTTGCTGTTTCAGGGGTGGCAGAGACGGAAGAAAATCCACCTATATAAGTGGATTCATGCATTACAAGTCTATGTTGTGCAAGGGTCAACCGTACTAATTTTACAGAGATATTCCTGAAAAATATCACATCCTTATTGATTCAAAGACATGGGACAATTTCTCTAAAATTCAAAAGAATCTTAGAAAGCAATTTTGAATTTAAGAAAATAGGCAAAGTAAATAAATAAGGAGGTAATACACAAAGAAGAAATATAGATAACCAATATAAAGAAAGATATGAATCAAATTTTTAACATAACAAAACATTTTCTTTTACAACTTAGATTTTCAAAATGAAAAAAAGGTCATCAAAACCTAGTGTTGGTAATTATGAGGGGAAATACATATTCTCATATTAGTGTATTTCGGGTGTATTATTATTATTTTCTTTTTCCAGAGCAGGGTCTTACTCTGTCACCCAGGCTGGAGTGCAGTGGCATGAGCATAGCTCACTGCAGCCTTGACATCCCAAGTTCAAGTGATCCTCCCACCTCAGCCTCCTGAGTAGCAGAATCAGAGGTGTACCACCATGCCTGGCTAATTTTTTAAGTTTTTGTAGAGATAGGGTCCCATTATGTTGCCCAGGCTAGTCTCAAACTTCTGGGCTCAAGCCATGCTACCACCTTGGCCTCCAAAGCAGGTGCACACCACCACACCCAGCTAACTTTTAAAAATTCTTTTGTAGAGACAGGCTTTCCTTATGTTGCCCAGGCTGGTATTGAACTCTTGGGCTCAAGTGATTCTCCCACTTTGGCCTCCCATATTGGGATTATAAGCATGAGCCACTGCGCCTGGCCTCAGGTGTATTTATTATTATTATTATTATTATTATCATACTTTAAGTTCTAGGGTACATGTGCATAACGTGCAGGTTTGTTACATATGTATAC
>NW_012115488.1:9850559-9872637 GCF_000951035.1 Colobus angolensis palliatus | reverse complement strand
TTTTTTTTTTTTTTTGGAGATGGAGTTTCACTGATCGCCCATTGCACTCTCGAGTGCAATGGCGCAATCTTAGCTCACTGCACCTTCTGGTCCTGGGTTCAAGTGATTCTCCTGCCTCAGCCTCCCGAGTAGCTGTGATTACAGGTGTGAGCCACCACGCCCAGCTAATTTTTGTATTATTAGTAGAGACAGGGTTTCACCTTGGTCAGGCTGGTCTCGAACTCTTGACCTCAGGTGATCTGCCCAGCTTGGCCTCCCAAAGTGCTGGGATTACAGTCGTGAGCCACTGCACACAGCCAGTTTTTTGACTTTTTAGTAATAGCCATTCTGACTGGTGTGAGATGGTATCTCATTGTGGTTTTGATTTGCATTTCTCTAATGATCAGTGATGTTGAGCTTTTTCATAAGTTTGTTGGCCACGTGTGTGTCTTCTTTTGAGAAGTGTCTGTTCATGTCCTTTGCCCACTTTTTAATGGGGTTTGTATTTTTTTTTTTTTTGTATTTTGAATTTTTTTTGTAAATTTGTGTAAGTTCCTTGTAGATGCTGGATATTAGACCTTTGTCAGATGGGTAGATTGCAAAAATTTTCTCGCATTCTGTAAGGTGTCTGCTCACTCTCATGACAGTTTCTTTTGCTTTGTAGGAGCTCTTTAATTTAATTAGATACCATTTGTTAATTTTGGCTTTCATTGCAATTGCTTGTGGCATCTTCATAATGAAATCTTTGCCCATCCCTATGTCCTGAATGGTATTGCCTAGATTTTCTTCTAGGGTTTTTATAGTTTTGGGTTTTACATTTAAGACTTTAATCCATTTTGAGTAAATTTTTGTATAAGGTGTAAGGAAGGCGTCCAGTTTAAGTTTTCTACATATGGCTAGCCAGTTCTCCCAGCACCATTTATTAAATAGGGAATCCTTTCCGCATTGCTTGTTTTCATCAGGTTTGTTGAAGATGAGATGGTTGTAGGTATGTGGCCTTATTTCTGAGTTCTCTATTCTGTTCCATAGGTCTATGTGTTTGTTCTTGTACCAATACCATGCTGTTTTGGTTACTGTAGCCTTGTAGTATAGTTTGAAGTCAGGTAGCATGATGCTTTCAGCTTTGTTCTTTTTGCTTAGGATTGTCTTGAATATTCGGGCACTTTTTTTCATTCCATATGAATTTTAAAGTAGTTTTTTCCAATTCTGTGAAAAATGTCAATGGTAGTTTAATGGGAATAGCATTGAATCTATAAATTATTTTGGGCAGTATGGCCATTTTCATGATATTGATTCTTCCTGTCCATAAGCATGGGATTTTTTCCATTTGTTTGTGTCCTCTCTGATTTATTTGAGGAGTAGTTTATAGTTCTCCTTGAAGAGGTCCTTCACTTCTCCTGTTAGCTGTATTCCTAGGTATTTTATTCTTTTTGTAGCAATTGTGAACAGCAGTTAATTCATGATTTGGCTCTCTGCTTGCCTGTTGGTGTATAGGAGTGCTAGCGATTTTTTGCACATTGATTTTGAATCCTGGGACTTGACTGAAGTTGCTTATCAGCTTAAGAAGCATTTAGGCTGAGACGATGAGGTTTTCTACATATAGGATCATGTCACCTGCAAACAAAGATAATGTGACTTCCTTTCTTTTATTTGAATATCCTTTATTTCTTTCTCTTATCTGATTGCTCTGTCCAGAACTTCCAATACGATGTTAAATAGGAGTGGTGAGAGAGGGCAAGGGATGTCTTTTTTAAAAACAGCTTTATTGAGATATAGTTCACATGCCATACAGTTTACCCATATCAAGTATATAGTTCAGTGGTTTGTAGTATATTCACAGATATGTGCAACCATCACCATAGTCAGTTTTAGAACATTTCACCACCTCAAAAAGAAACCCTGCACATGTTAGCTATCACTCTTCTCCCCTGTGACCCCCAGTCAGTGTTGTTTTTAGGGGTCAAAAATGAGGAGTGATTTATGTGCTTATTAGTTGAGGTCTGGCTACATAATTAGAAAACATCTAAACAATGGAATATTTTGATGTAGATATAAAATATCTACTTTTGATGTAGATATGAAATAAAGATTTGGAGACATTTTTGCAATCTACTTTTGAGTGGAGAAGTGGGTGATAGATTAAGAGAGCACAAACAGCATCATCACATTTATGTGAACTGTATGCTTATACAATACAAGTAGATGCACAGATAGATTACAGAAGGAATGTTCAATAAAATGCTTATGACAAGACAGTGATAATTCAAGTATTATTTATTTATTTTGGGGTACTTTGTGTATATACATTTAAAAACAATAAAACAATTTAGAAAGAAAAACTAGCTTGCTATTTTAAATAAGAATGAATGTTAACTAAGTGGAGGTGAACTTTTACATGCCAGGAGGCACTGGATTTAATATTTTGAGTCCCAGTGGTTGCAGGCTTCCATTATTCTGGGTAGGGCTAGATCAGAGATAAAGGAGTGCTCCACTGTGGAATATCTGCATGCCCCCTACCTCTTTATCTATCACCCATACAGCAAATTGCCTATGCAATCCTTTTAGGAATTCCCAACTGCTTATAGCCATGGTTCTCAAATTTACTGATGGTCTGTCAGAATAACCTGGAAGCTTGTTAAAAATACTGATGTTTGGACCCCACCCTGGAGATTTTGATGTAATATTTTTAAACTGTTATGTACTGCAATCTTCAACTCACTTGTAGAATAATATCAAAATTTCTCAATCAGGGAATAAAGACCCTCACAAATATTACTCCAAGTTATCCATCCAATTATAATTCTCAATATCTTCAGGGAAGATATTCTCCCTACTTTCTTCCAAATTTATGATGTTTATTCTCCCCACTGTGCTTTAGTTCAGCGAAATAATACTGCATAGACTACTGTCTCACTCTTTCTCTGGAGAAACTTTTGCCTGCATGAGTTTGCGAGTGCTACCCCACAGCACAGTATCACAGGCTGGGCATCGTAAACAACAGGAATTTATTTTCTCACAGCTCTGAAGACTAAAAGTTTGATTGTGGTATCAGCAGGGTTGGTTTCTTTTTCTTTCTTTCCTTTTTTTTGAAACAGGGTCTCACTCTATTGCCCATGCTGGAGTGCAGTGGTGTGATCTCTGCTTACCGCAATCTTTGCCTCTTGGCCTCAAGCTATCCTCCCACCTCAGCCTCCTGAGTAGTTGGGACAACAGGCGCAAGCCACCATGGCCAGCTAATTTTGTTTTGTATTTTTGGTAGAGATCGGGTTTTGCCAGTTACCCAGTCTGGTCTTGAACTCCTGGGCTCAAGTGATCCGCCCACCTCAGCCTCCCAAAGTGCTGGGATTACAGGCGTGAGCCACCAGGCGCGGCCTCTTTGGCTTGTTGATGGCCATTTTCTCCCTGTGTTTTTGCATGCTCTTCCCTTTGTGTGTGTTTATGTCCTGATTTCCTCTTCTTATTAGGATGCTAGTCATATCAATTAGAGCTCACCCTAAAGACCTCATTTTAACTGACTACCCTTTTACATTCCCTATCTCCAAATTCAGTCACAGTCTGAAATACCAAAGGTTAGAGCTTCAACAGATGAATTTGGGGGAGGAGAGCACAATTCAGCCCATCACACCTGACCTCCAAGGCCCCCTACACCTGAAGAATCTTTATGTACGTCCAACCCACACTGGTCTTCCCATATTCTGCATTTCTTTGTGAGAACCATTGTTATTTAACTGCTTTATCTGGAAATGCTCCATGCCTCTCAGGTCACCTCCTTGATATAATTTGTACTTTTCTGGTGTTTACCCCAATTTTCAGCTCACTGCTTTGTACATAAAGTCAGTAATGCATAATACATTTAACTAAGCATTTAATGGAGTTTTCTCTCCCATTAATACAAACTTTGAGAATACTACTTCTTGGACATAGTAAAGATGGTTGCTTCCAGGACTTCAAAATCATGCATTAGATTGTCCAAACCACAAGATACAGTGCCTGAATACCAATTCAGTGAGGCAATCAGAAGACAGTCTATATTCAGGATCATCAGTGCCGGCAGCAACAACACACAGACTCCTGGAGCCTCGGTGGTTTCATACAACAAAGATATCTATATTTCTTCCTCACATTCTGGTCTGATACAGATCTGACAGCTCCCACCATTTTGTAGTTCTACAGTTGGGCCAGTTGTCTCCAAGTGGGAAGGCGGGGGAAGGTTTGGAGGATGGGGTGTCTTGAGAGGCCAGAGCTGGAAATGACTCTGCTCCTTCTGTTCTTATCCTATTTGCAGAACTAGTCACATGGCCCAGATCTCACCCTCAGAGAGACTGGGGAATGTGGAGGGCACATGGATATTTGTTGAACATTCTGACATTCTGTCCTCTAATCCAAACCTCATCTTTTTTTTTTTTTTTTTTTTTTTTTCTCTCAGAGATACCCATTTTTTTAGCCCTCACATATGTGTGAAAACATACAGTATTTTTTTTTTTTTTTTTTTTTTTACACTAGTATTTGGGAAAACCTCAGCAAGTTTCTCATTGTAGCTCCTTTAGAACTGAGCAGCATTAGGAAAGGGCACGTTCCCTCTCAGTGGGTTCCCTGAGCAGTTGGTATTGGAGAGAATAGAAACAGTGGCACGAGGGTAGAATCACAGAGTTAGGACTGTAGCCTTCCCATTTGCGGTTCTGGGGCTCTGGATTTTAGGACTCCTTCAGGTTTTGTGGACATTGTGCCGGGACTGCAAAGGCTGGGGTAGAATCCAAGATCTGGGGGCTACTTGTTGGCTTCTGACTTATCCCAAGCTAGGATCAGTTGGCCAATGAGCCTGGGCTGCAGGTTTGACTCAGCTCTGGGAAAGGTATTTGAAATCAGTGTAATTCATTTAATATGACGGGGGGAAGATGCCCTTCTTCAGTGATCTGGATTGAGAAATAAGATTGGATGGACACAAGCATCCAGAAAACAAATGGGTTGTCTTTTTCCAGGCTTTTTCACTCCTCAGGAGAAAAAGTGG
Source organism: Colobus angolensis palliatus (assembly GCF_000951035.1). Taxonomy (NCBI): domain Eukaryota; kingdom Metazoa; phylum Chordata; class Mammalia; order Primates; family Cercopithecidae; genus Colobus; species Colobus angolensis. The sequence goes on along the minus strand of NW_012115488.1, from coordinate 9,867,650 downwards.
ACACTCTATGCCTTAATGCAGCTGCATTCCAGCTGGTCCCCAAAAGTATAGTCACAAAATTAAACGAGGTAAGTCACCCTACTTGCAATTTTGCTTGGTTGGGAAGCTTAAACAATTTAAAGTTAACTGATTTCATTTTCAGTTTAATTTAGATCCATTCTGTTACACAGTCCAGCACTGGCACAGGCAGCTGGCACGTGTCTGTGCAATCGCTCTCCAAGCAGTAATAATCGTCACAATATTACCTTTCACTCACAGCAGGTGCCTCCAAGGAGCTCCTGCACCAGAATTGTTTGGTGGTTGGAATACAGCCCTTTAATGCGCTCAGTGCATTGAGGAACAATTGAAACATAGCTGTGATGAGGGGTAACCATTTTATGACATGGCTATTGCATTATCTCTATTGTTGTAATGGCATATCATTGGCTACCACTCATCAATAGGTTTTTATGGCGCAGAGTGATCTAATAAATAGCAGCAGATGGAGTTTGAGTCTCCTTGGAGAATTGACTAATCCTCCAACCTGTGGAACTGCTCGCTTTACATTTTTGCCTCGGCCTTTTTCAGAGACCATAAATGAATAAGACAGAGAAACTGACAGGAGGAAAGCAAGCTGCCAGAGCTTAGAGCTGTTCTTTTGTCTGTACTCTTCAGGAACTGAATCTTATTCAAATTCATAGTAATTTTTTTTCAAGCCAAGCCAACTCACATTGGGAATTGGAACTCTGCATAGTGCTAGATGAGCTAACACAGTAAGTGGGTATTTCTGGTCTCTACCACCCCCCAGAGATTTTTTTTTCTTTCTAATTGTATTAGTCCGCTCAGGCTGCCATCACAAACTATCACAGACTGAGTGGCATAAACAATAGAAATTTATTTTCTCTCAGTTTTGGAGGCTGGAAGTCTTAGATCAGGGTGCCAACATAGTCAAGTTCTGGTGAGGACGTTTTACTTGTCTTGCAGATGGCTGTCCTCTTGCTGTGTCCTCACAAGAGGGATGTGGAGGGGAGAGAGAGAGAGAGACACAGAGAGAGAGAGAGAGAGCTCTCCGATGCCTCTGTTTCTAAGGGCACTAATCTCATCACGCGGCCTAACCCTGAACACCTCATTGAAACCTAATTATCTTCCAAAGGGTCCATCTGCAAATATCATTAGATGAGGGGAGTGAGGTCTTCAACATATGAATGTTGGGAGCATAACTCAGCGCATAGCCCTAACATAATATATGAATAGGAGCACTCGAGGAGCTTCTTAATGGATCTCGCTGCTTCTCACTAGACCCCCTACAATCTACTCTCAGTGGAGATATAATTTTAAAGATACGTAAGCCAGATTACATCACTTCCCTGTTCAAATCCTCCAGTAACTGCCATCACATCTAGAAAAATATACCGTGGACTACAAGTGTCTGCATGATTCAGACCCTTCCTTCTTCTAGTTTCTCCTTTGCTTACTTCACTGCTAACATACCTGTCTCTAGGAATTCCTTAGGCACATCAAATGCACTTCACCTTGAGGGCCTTTGCAGTTGCTGTCCGCTTTATCTGGAACACACTTTTCCAGATATCGATTGATTGATTGGGGCAGGGTCTAGCCCTGTTGCTCGGGCTGGAGTGTAGTGGCATGAACATGGCTCACTGCAACCTCGACCTCCTGGGCTCACGTAATCCTCTGTTCTCAGCCTCCTGAGTAGCTGGGACTATATGTGCTGCACCACAATGGTTGGCTAATTTTTTTTTTTCTTGTTGGTGGAGATGGCGTCTCACCATGTTACTCAAGCTGGTCTTAAACGCCTGGCGTCAAGTGATCCTCCTGCCTTGGCCTCCGAAAGCACTGGGATTACAGATGTGAGCCACCATGCCCAGCCTGTCAACTTCTTAAAATGCTCCTTTTTCCCCAGTTGTCTGTAACTATATGTTCTGGTCAACGTGACTACTCTATCTTCAAAAGACTTCATATGAAACTTTGTTGTTTTTCTTTCTCTGTATATTCCTAATAGCTAGAACAGTGCCTGATACATAGTAGGTACTGAATTAGCACTCATCACAAAAAATAAAGAAAATACTATGCACATCCCAATGACTCTGCATTTGTACTTCTATCCCAGTCCTCTCTGTGATTTCCAGGCCTGTATATTCCACTGTCTACTTGGTTGTCTCCAACTGATTACTTCATAAACATCTCAAATGCAAAGTTTTCAAAACTGGTTAATCCATCTCATGAAACCTGAGTTTTTTTTTCATGTTTCTCTTCACACAGTCTGGGAATGACTTTAATTTCCCCTTCCTCATCTCCCTATAATAACAAAATACTGTTAATTCTATCTCTAAAATATATCATGACTCTCTTCTTTGCCCCATCTCTACCAATGACACTCTTGTCCGAAATACCACCGTTTCTTGCAACATCTTTCAACAGGTCTTTCCACTTTCATTTTTCGCACACCCCTCCTTACCTGTTTTTGAAACGGTAGCCTAAGTAATTCTGAGTACTTAACAGCAATAGTGAAAGCTTATTGAGTTCTACCACATGCCCATACTCTGTTGGTGCTTGACGATGACCAAACCAAACATGAATTTTGATCTTCTCAGAGATTAAAATGGAAATCTGTTCGTGTACCTACCCTATATAAAAGTTATACTTTTTACAAAAAGCTGTATAAAAGCTAAAATGTTCCTCCTCAGACATGCTTCCCATGAAACACCTAGTTAAAAACTGAGTCGTGTCTAACACACTCTTCACAGCATTTACATTTGGTTTTATCACAGTTGGTAATTAAAGATTTATCTGTAACTGCCTAAGAGTGGCCTCTGCCATCATCTGCTTACAATCTTGTAAGCTCTGTGTGCTCAGAAGCCATGGTTTTTAAAAATTTTTGTTTGTTTTCGAGACAGGGTCTTGCTCTGTCTCCAGCTGAAGTGCAGTGGTACCATCATAGCTCAGTGTAACCTCCAACTCCTGGGCTCAAGTGATTCCTCTGCCTCCACCTACCAAGTAGCTGGGACTACAGGTGTACAGGCGTGCACCACCACACCTGGCTAATTTTTGTTGTTGTTGTTGTTAGCCGTGTTTCTTGTAGAGATGGTGGGTTGGGGGGATGGTCTCAATATTTTGCCCAGGCTGGTCTCAAGCTCCTGCCCTCAAGCAATCCTCCTGCCTCAGCCTCTCAAAGTGCTGGGATTACAGGGGAAGTTTGTATTTGTAACTGCCGTATCTTCAAGGGCTGAGCCAACTACCAAGTACACAGTGGAAACATAATAAATACTTACAATTGTAGCCAAAAACGAGTGGGACACTCTCCGCCACCCCAAAAAGTTACCCAACAGGCTTTTAACACTGGTCCATTGAAAAGCTTAAAAAAGAATGCTCCAACAAGTTACTACAAAATGTATAATATGCCCAGGAACTGAGAAAAGGGAAGCATGTTTTAACCATGGCTTTCATTGAAATTGTTCAGTTTTCTATTCAATAGTAAAAAAGAATCATATTTTCCTATAAGGAACTTACTTGCATTTGATCATTATATGTCATCAATTTTTCATTTGCAAAGCACACCTTTTAAAACATCTATTCTTTAGGATAAACTGCCAATTTATTAATGGAAGTGTTGAGATTTTATTATCAAAGGGAAATGCTGTTACATAAAGTGGTGGGAAGACAAACATATTTTATCCAGTTACTCAGTTATTCTTAGCCAAAACTACTTTGCATATTTAATACAGGATTTTGACATAGATTTTTAAAGCCCAAAGTATCATACTATCTTGTTTTAACAGCAACAATTATTGTTATTACTAACAACCACAAAAGGCCTGGCCTCTAAATCCAGGTTTTTTTAATCAAAATACAAAGGCTGCAGTAGCCAATCATAATAGGAGACTAATTTGGGACCAAGCCTGAGGCAATTTGTTATAACTGAACTGATCAAATCAAGTTTAGGGTCCAAACAAAGAATATATCTCAATCTAAGTAAGAAGTCAACAACCTATGCAAGCCCCAAGCACCAAGGTGGCCAATTTGCTGTTTTGCTGTAGAGCCCATGACCTAAGAATGGTTTCACATTTTAAAATTGTTGAAAAGAAATCAATACAAAATACTTTTGTGACATGTAAAAATTATATGAAATACAAATTTCACACAGCCATGCCCATTCATTTACATGTTGTCTATGCCTACTTTTGTACTACAATGACAGAGTTAGGTAGATACAACAGACTTTCAAAGTTTTTTGACTAATTCTTAGTAATAAACATTGAGAGCTTTATCGTCACATAGGTACATAGCTAAAAAGTTTCACAAAACAATACTTACACTATTATAATGTGCTCTGCTATGTTCTGCTCCATTGTTTCATTTAAATAATATTTTAAATGTTATTTCTGATTCCGATCCACTAATGATTGCTACTTACAGTTTGACAAACATTCATTTGGACTTGTTTTCTCAATCCTGGTTGCGTAATCATAAATAACAGAGGAAGTTCTTAAGGAATATGAAGCCCCACTCCAGATCAGTCTCTGGATACCTGAGTGTTAGTCTTAAAAACCAGCAAACAGCAATCAGCCTCTCAGGGTGACCTTATTGGGTAACCAAAGTTGAAAACTCATCCCCTTGCTACTCAAAGCCTGGGCCTCAGAGCAGCAGTCTCTATATCACCTGGGAGTTGGTTAGAAAGGCGGAATTTCAGGCCCCAGTGTAAACCTACAGAATTAGCCCGTGCTTCTTAGCAAGATCCCCAGGTTATTTATATGTACATACATTAAAGTGTGAGAAGCGCTGATCTGAACCAGCTGAAAGTTTGATTAAGCACTGCGGCATGAGGGATTCTTCTTTGTGGAGGAAAGGAAAACGGACATATTTGCTTCAGGTTAGAATTGGATTCAGACCTGCAAGGGCAAGAGGTGAAGTGGCTAAGGATAAAAATCCAGAACCAAAAGCCATTTCATCTGTGTGTCATTTTCTACCTGTAGGAGGTGATTCAACTCTCAAAAAAGGGGATTCACACAGAACTAGGTTTCAGGAACATAGCAGGAGTGACCTTGAAGCGTCAAGCCGCCCAACATCTGAGCCGGGTCTAAGGGTATGTGAGTCCTTCTTTTCTCTCTCCTGCACCTCCAGGGGGATCCATTACTTGGTTTTCTCTAATCTCAACCTTTCCGGGGTCATAATTAGGCTGAGTTCTAGGAATCGGAGTCTAGGCTCTGCTACTATTTCATCAAAAACATCCATGTTTTAGAAACCAAAGCTCTCTGGGGCATTTCATCCTGGTAAGATCAAAGGCAGAGTTTCTGAGTTTTCGTTGGTTGCCGAGTCCAAGGCTTCCCAGGGACACAGTGAGTCACGGAGGAGCCACGGAGGGGTGAGGTCTCCAGCAACCTACACAAACTCCTTGGCAACTGGAACCTTGGACGGAAAGTTTTCCTCTGTTATTTCCTCAGGCCTCTTCTACAGTTTAAACTATCTGTGTTCTCACAGCATTTCCAAATGCTGGTTTAACCTCCACTGCCTTGAGCAATTCTGTTTGGCGCTGTTGTTAACTTTTTAAGTGCTGGTAAGAGACCACAGCATTTTGTTTAGATATTTGCTTTGTTTTGTTTTATTTTTGGTTTTAGTTGAGGGAGAGGATGTGAGAGTAGAGGTACTGGATTCAGATGCAGACACTGACAGAAATTTAATCAAGTAACTCTAGATCACGACAGGAGTATTAGCAGCAATCTCTGTTTTTAGTTCACAACTTCCTTCCAAACAAATAAACAATAAGAAAACAACAAGAAAACCAGATCTAATTTTAAATGACCACATCTTAATCTGTCTAGAGAAGTTTCCACAATTACTCTTCGATATTATTGCTCTTGCAGTCCCACTGGTAAGAAAGTGCCTTCCTAGGGCAGTGGTTCATAAAGTGTGATGCCCTGGCCAGGAGAAACCCTTCCACCTGGAAATGTGTTAGAATGTCCATTCTCATGCTCCATCCAGATCTACTGAATCAGAAACTCGAGGGATGGAGTCCAGCTCTCCAGGTGATTCTGAGTCATGCTAAAATTTGAAGATCTCTGTTCTAGTAACATCAGCTATAATTTAAACTGGTTTTAAGGACACGTTAACTTGATTTGGAAAACAGCTGGTTACCACTCCTCAATATCTTTAGAAAAAAGTTGGGTTTATGAAAGCAGATTTTTAGCCTGAGCATAGGTAGATGCAGACCAACTTTTTATGGCCACCATAGCACTTTTCTAATGAGAGCTTTGAAAATTACATAAACATGACCAAGCCGTATTAATCCTCACACTTACCTAGCGGGTTGGTCACCTGTTGTTGAAGATGATGTACTCTGATGGACATGAATCTGTCTGAAGGAAAAGAACATGTTGCTCTCATTTTGCAATTCAGTTATAACTTCCAGTCAATAAACTAGATAAATTAATGTATATCTGGAAGGAATAAAAATGCCTTCAAACAATGGAAAGTTCACCTGTCAAGATTCATTTAGCAGAAAGAAATCTCTGTTCCTGCAACTAGTGCCTTAAAAGCTAAAGGATAAGTCAATATTCACACAAATACAAAGACTCATGCAGTGTATAAGATATGTTTGCCCAATGAATCATAACATGTGGCCTAACAGAGATTTCCAAATAAACTGAAGATCTAAAGTTGTTGCCCAGTTCTCTGGAATAGCTGTAGTTCCTGAAAGAGATTATGCCCAACCCCTGTATAGATGCTTAGTAGAAATATCTTGAGATCACATCAGTGTGTTTTAAGGGTCGCTTTGAAAAAAAAACAAAAACAAAACCCAAAACACCTAAATCCAAAAGAACTAGAGACCAATGATTTTCCATTTAGAGAGTTTTTTTTTCTTTAAATAAAGGGTAAGTTTTGAGTAATGTTTTGAATAAAAGAACCTACGTGGCTTAATGGAAAAGTAGGAAAAGAGAATTTCAGGTGGAGGGTTTTTTATTCTTAAAACTTACATATTATCCATTCGTAGATCTATTTGTTTGTTTATTCATTCCTTCTCTTCATATTTCTTCACACTCTGAGCTCTCCTTGCCTAAGGGATTGAAAATCATCATTAGTGATGAATATTCTGATGTATAATTATAGATTATCAAGGAAACAGAAAAGATTTGGCTATTCACAAGGTATGTGATCTTGAACAAATTAAGTTTTCAAAAGCCTGTTCCTTTCATCTCTGCAGCAAAATTATACTTTTTTTTTTTTTTTTAATGATTCTTGTGAGGAGACATCCTGTACATTCTACCAATGTGATTTCCTTTCAGTGAAGTGAAATATAATGCAGAAACAGCTAACATTTATTTGGGTGTTTCATTTTGTTTTGTAAACAAGATTAATATGCCAACTTTCTTTGTTCATTCTAGATTTTTTTTAATTCCAAATATCCAGCAAGAAGTTACTCCCTCACTCAACAGTCTCACTTTTTTTTTTTGAGACAGAATCTTGCTCCATCATCCAGGTTGGAGTGCAGTGGTGTGATCTCAGCTCACTGCAACCTCCACCTCTAGGGTTCAAGCAATTCTCCTGCCTCAGCCTCCCAAGTAGCTGGGACTACAGGCATGCACCACCATACCAGGCTAATTTTTGTAGGCTTTTTTCTTTTCTTTTTTTTTTTTTTTTCAGTAGAGACAGGGTTTCACCTTGTTGGCCAGGCTGGTCTTGAACTTCCTGACTGCAAGAGATCCACCCACCTCAGCCTCCTGAAGTGCTGGGATTACAGGCATGAGCCACTGTGCCTGGCAACAGTCTCACTTTCTTCAGTGTTTTTTACCAGCCACATTACTCCTATTAATCAAACTAAATATGTCTTTGTTCTCTTTACAACCTGACAACTTCAAAGAACTTCACGATCCTACTGTCTCTTCCTTTGTAGCACCACCCTTGCCTTTACTTTCCCCTTGCTTCATCCTCTTATGTCTGAATTATGCAATAATCTGTTACATAGTTTTCCTGCTTTCAGTATCTCCTTCTAGTCAATGTAGTCCTGACCGTGTAGCAGATAGACAAGCTTTAGAACTTGACTGCATGGGTTTGACTGTTAGTGCTACCCCTTTATAGTTATATGAACTTGGCAAGTTATTTCAATAGAAATAGCTCCCATTTCTTTGTCTGGAAAATGGAGATAATTAAAGTGTCTATTTCACATATGGTTCTTTTGAAGATTCAGTGATAGAGGAGATATAAAATAGTACACATTAAGAGCAAGAATGATATAAAATGTTAGCTGTTATTATTTTACTCACTGATGAGTTAATCTTACTAAGGCATATTGTATCATGTCATTACCCACTCAAAAATCCAGAATGACTTTCCAATGCCAACAAGTTAGAGCAGAATGTTCATAAATGGCTGATGACTTTATTGAAGAACAGGTATTCCAGAAATTCCTTAGTGCCCTTACCTTAAACAACCATGTACACTACAGCAGAAAGGGAAGGTAATATTTGCACCCAAATACAGGGGAAAAATAGATAAATCAAGAAGACTTTATAATTCAGAGTGGAGGATCACATGCTGGACATCCTCTCCATTTCTTGCAAATGTGGTGTCATCTTCGCCCCCAGTAGACCATTGCTTAAATCTCTAAATTTCTCAGTTCTAATCCCCCTGGTTCCTTCCACCCATCACAACCTTGTATGTGGTCACTTTTTTTTTTTTTTTTTGTACTTCTCCTACTTCCAAAGAATTTTGGAGATCTTACAAATATATATATAGCAGGAGAAAAATAAATACATAGCACCATGTTAAATATAATTAAATTAAAACTGGAGCAAAATGAGCTCTCTTAAAATCTGGAGTGTTCAAACCAATTTTTCCTGTGTGTGTTTGAATTAGACCCATAAAATGCACCCATCATCTGTCTATGAAATTAGGGACAACAAGGTCCTTCTTCCTCATCCATTCCAAGGTCGACACCCAACACCCTGTAACAGAAGTCAAGTTAACAAGAGAAAAGCCTAACACATTTGTTTAAAGGATTAATAACAAATGAGTACACCCAAACCAAATTTACACACAAATTACAATTCAAACAAATACTTTCTTCTGCTAATCTGAAGTTGGAAAGGAAAGGATAAAGATAAATTTTTACCTTCCACTTTCCCTTCACAAGCACTATAGGCAGAGATCCTGGAATACTGACCTTGGTAAAGACATTTTTTTTTTTTTTAACCTTTTTGCTGGCTTTCTGTCAGTTGTCCCAGGATCTCAACTGCAGGCTCCAGAGTGAGTCAAGTGCCTCAGCCACTCCATGTTGGGTGCCAGAAACTGTACGGGTAGAAAGTGAGAAGGTAGTATCTTTCAAGGTCATGGCTGACACTTCAATACAGAAGACAAATTAGCAAAAGAAAAGCATAATAAATGTATTTAATTAAAGTTTTATGTGATAGGAAGCCTTCAGAAATCAAGACCTAAAGGCACAGGGAAAACCGAGTACTTTTATGTTTAGGTTCAGTGAAGAATGGACAAGCATGTAGAAATGTAATTGGACAAAAAGGTTATGATCTAATGGTCATAAACTAGGGGAACTTAAGAAGTCCTGTTTGATCAGATTCTTTTTGGCCCCTCTGTTTGGCATTCTTTCCTCTGGGTATAGGGCAGGATACTTGTCACATGAGGGTCTCCAGGAGAAAAGGGAAAAGGGCAAAGAGTGACACGGGTTTTATGAATTGCTTTGGGACGAGGAGTTCTAGTTTCTGTGATCTGCTCAGAGGTGAAGTGGGAAAGGAGAAAGGAGGGTTGGAGATGGTCAGAGAGAACTTCTTGCTTCTGAAGCCTTTCCAGTCTCCTTCAGTTCCAGCTACTCAGCATACCAAAGTGCCATATTTTGGGATATTGTGTTCTAAGCCCCAGCACTATCTATCTCTGTCTATGTTTCTACATCTCTATCATAAATTAGGCAGACAACTGACTCACGGAGTGGGGGATGGAGACTGTCAGTTTTGACATCTGATAACCAACAGTAAAGTGTTGATATATTCAGATACTCAATGTTCTTCTAAAAAGTAAATCCATTGTTCTATGAAAACTTGGAGAATTTTGGGGAAAAACTGACACTTTTATTCCAAAATAAACTTCAAAGTTGTTCAAAACAAAACTAAGTGTCTTTGAATAAATGTTGAAATAGTGGGAAAAACTGTAGGTATTTTTAAATAATCTTCTGGAGGATTCACAAAAATATAGCTATGTGGAAAGCCTACGTCTCAGTTTCATAGAAATAAAATACATGATGAGATTCAAAACAGATTAGTGGAGACTTAGAATGTAGGATTATTTTTCAAGAAACTTGAACAAATTTACTTCTCCATATAAAAAAGAAAGTGAACAGTATCCTTGCCATATTCCAATATAACAAAAAACATGAGGACTAGAGAAGAACTGCTTCAAGTATTGATGTATGTGCAGGTTGGCCACACGTCCTGTTTTACCCTGGATAGTCCATGTTTGCATGTGTCATCCTGTTGTGATTGTTTTTAATGCCTCCTTTTGCTCTTCACAATGTCTTGGTTTAAATGACACATTAAATGTTCATCCTATGTATGTAAAGTTAAATGAAGGATGTTTTATATGTTGACCAATTAAAATTGTCTGATTTGCAAAAGTAGAGCACCTGTTCATTTGGAAACAAACCAAACAACCTTCTAAATGAGTGTTGCTTCTAGGAGGTGTGAGGACTTCCCAACTTTTTTTTTTTTTTTTTTTTACATATAATAATGAAAATTCTGCCTGGATTTAGAAATTTCAGTGTTTGATAGGGATTACCATTTCATTCTTTCCATTTGATGAACCACCTCTAACAGACCTCTGGGAAGGATTTCTCGTAGGGGCACAGGGCAGCTGAGAACATGAGGCTAAACAAAACTCTATTAAAAGTAGGGATTAAGGAGAGGATATTAATCTCATGCAAGTTCTCTTGACAAATCCTAAAGAGACTAATGCAATCATAGGTCACAAACCAACTGTGAAGATTAGTTAAACCCTTAGGTTAATTACTCCGATTCACTTCCCCGATTTTCTATAAAGAGTATTTCCAAGTCCTTATAACTTTAAGCTCTTTCCCATTCATGAGCTCTGTAGAAAAGCAGTAGAGACTTACGGGGTGTTCCAGGGAGAGGTTTTACAGGCAGCCAACAGAGTCCAAGACTTCATTGCTAACTTGCAAATATTAAGAGGAAACTACCCATGACTCTTCAGGCAGATGTCTCCAGAGATAGCTTTAGTTTGTACCATCAGGTCATCACTGTGATTTTTTCCCCCATGAAACAGCATTAGAAAACTATCAAAATAGACAAGAAAGGTATGATTTTTTAAAAAAATCAAGGTCTTGAGCTTATTTAGGGGAACACTATCATCACTTTCATGTTAGATCTCTCATATACTTTAATGAATGACATAAGTGAGTATATGAGATGACACATGAAAACATTCTTTGTCAAGGAGTTATACAAATGGAAGGCATTATTATGGTTATCACTTCACCAGTCTGAATCCTTCAGATTCCTTGGGGCGCTTGGCCACAGGATAGTACAATGTTTAGAGCTGAATTGCAGCTAGGCCATTTGGAGTCCCAAAGGTGAAGTTTACCAACTTCCTCTTCAAGTAAGTGAGCGGGCAGTGGGGCAAGTGTTGTTGCAAAGCTAATGTGTTCATTTCTTCCTCCTTCCCAAACTTGTTTTGACAGTCAGGTGAGCCAGCCAACTTATGAAGACAGTAGTTTGGGTCAGGAATAAATCTTTGTTCTGGATTTTTTTCCCCCCTCTTTGAGCAGCAGCTTCAAGTTGACTCAGGTTTTACTTGTCTTTTCTCGTGTTCAACATTTATGCTTCTAAGAATGAATTTCTTATTCCTGAAACTCAAAGAGGCAAATGAAAGGGAAAGAACAATTGAGAAAAAAAAATAGAAAAAAAAAAAAGATGGTAGAACAGAAAGCAAGCTAGAAAAGAAGCCAGAGGAAAAGATTGAAGTGGAAATGACTTTTGGGCGATGGTCTTATTTTTTTCTTGGTTTCAGTTTCCTCTTCTGTAACACAGAGATAATCATTATAAATAGCTTTTAGGAAAGTTAGTGGAGTCAGGTGTGGTGGCTCACGCCAATAATCCCAGCACCTTCGGAGGCAGAGGCAGGCAGATGATCACTTGAGGCCAGGAGTTTGAGACCAGCCTGGCAAACATTGTGAAACTTTGTCTCTACTAAAATACAAAAAATTAGCTGGGTGTTTTGGCACCTGCCTGTAATCCTAGCTTCTCGGGAGGCTAAGGCAGGAGAATCCCTTGAACTCTGGAGGTGGAGGTTTCTCCAAGAAAATGACATGATTCAACAAATAATTCAGTACCTTTTGCAATGGAAGTAATTTGAAAATAGCTAGAGATGCCTCTTAGGTTACGACAAATCTCACTGAAGAGTCATACCCTGAGTCCCAAGTGTTGTTTGATGCCAAGCCTGAACAACTGTTACCTGGATTGTGGACTCAGCTGGTTTGATGTTGGATAGGTGAGAGGCAATAACTAGAAAAGATAGATCATAAAAGGCCTTCAGAAATCTTCAATTATAGGTGTGGTGTTTTCAAGTTACCCTGTTTTTCACTAAACTCAGCTCCACCCAGGAGCTGACTGAACTCTGACTGTCAGTAACTAGTCAGAGAAAAACGACTTTGTAAAGCTTGACAAATAGAGAAATAAGAAAGGGGGAAGCTGGAGGAGGAAGCTGATGCCTCCATCTTTACCTGGGGTGCAATGTTATGAAACGGGCAACCATCTAGTCTTAAGCTCAGCAAGCAAACTCCAAGAAAGTTTGTATCCCAGGTCCTCCCTTTCGGTGAATCTCTGAGGAGGCCTCTCTGATCTCTTGAACTCCTGTTCCAACCCAAGCTGAGAGAAATTCTATCTCCCATTTAGTTACAATCTTAGTTCTGAGATACAAGTGGCATCCAGGGCATCCTCTGTCAATCTAGGAAAAGAATGAGCAGCAACAAAAAATATAATTTTCATATACCCAAACATTTAAACATGCACCATGTGCCAAAGGATCAAGAAACACACATTTTCCCCCCGCGGACTGTCACCTGGACCTCCTTGGCCTTGCATAGGGTAACTGTTGTAATGTCAGAAGACTGTTATGGAAGAGAACAAGTCATGGAAAAGACATCCAAAATTATCTAGTTCGGTAGAGCTTGTCCCTTGCTGTATATTAGAACCATCTGGAGAACTGTACAAAATACCAATTCCAAGCCCTACTCTCCAAAATATTCTGATTTAATCTTCTGGGCTGGGGTCTGGCAAAATTGTTTTTTAAATTTCTCCAGGGTGATTCTAAAGTACAGTGAGAGCAGAGACACAAAGATTTATTTGTGTCCCTTTACTATATAACAGTGTCTGACATATAATAAGGCCCCCTAAATAATGGTTATAACAGGAAAGGATAAATGTGTTAATTAATTGATAAGCATGTAAGTCAAACCTTTTTCTAGAAAGCTGGAAACAAAAGCAAATATTCTGAGATATGAGCTTGATTTGCTCCTATATTTCACTTGGGTGGATTTTCTCAGTATTGTACAACGTGATCAATCACAGTAAAAATAAAAATTGAGTACTGGCTCAAATGTAGACTCTGAAGATGCCGTCAAGATGGTGTGGTACTTCTAAAATTGCATGCACAAATTTTTGTATATTCCTCCCTTTAAGAGGTGGAGTCTAATTTCCTGCCCCTTGAGTGAGGGCTGGATTTAATGACTGGCTTCTAATCAATAGAATAAAGTGGAAGTTGCGGTGTGTAACTTTGGAGACTAAGTCACAAAAAGGCACCCTGATTATTGCTCTCTCTCTCTCTCTCTCTCTCTCTCTCTGTAATCACTGACTCTGGGGAAAACAGCTGACATACTGTGAGGATGCTCAGGTAGCCCTGTGGAGAATCCCACATTGGTATGAACTTAGACCTTCTGCCAACAGCAATCTGAGTGAGCCATCTTGGAAGTGGATCTTGTAGGCATGGTCAAGCCATCGGATGATTTCTCATGAGGTTGCAACCTTGGCTGACAGTTTGATCCGGCTAAGCTGTTCCCGGATTCCTGACCCTCAGAAATGATGTGAATAATAAATGTTTGTTGTTTGAGGCTGCTAAATCTTGGTGGAATTTGTTATGCATCAGGAGGTACCTAATACAGGAATGCATGATCCCCGGCCTCCACAAATTTACAATGTAGTTGGAAAAGTAGGTTATAGGCATAAAAAACATAACTAACTACAAAAGAATTTAAACATTCTATCAGATGAACAGGACAGGGGATGACATCCACATGATGGTCTTCATGAATTGCATGTCCTGAAGCACTGTGGACTTGACAACAAGTAATAATTTAAAGGAAGAAATCAAAGTTATAAAAGTTTGAATTGATAAGATTTGGATAGACACAGAAGATGATACAAGTCTCAAGATATGTCTTTGGGAATCTCTCATAGTTATGATATGTCTGTTGAAGCCAATGATGTAGTTCCATCACATCATATTTTTATATATATATATATATATATAAAGATCCATTAATCTGGATCTATAATTAACTCACTGAGATTGCATTCAGCATGCTATGAAAACAGACAGATCAATAAAAAATTGCCATTGAAGTAGCTGATTAATCATTGTGCAAGTTAAGTTTTCTTGGCTTTAATGTTAACATTGTTCTTGGCATTTGTTTGCTTGCTTTTGAGATGCAGTTTCACTCTGTTACCCAGGCTGGAGTGCAGTGGTACTGTCTTGGCTCACTGCCCCCAACCTCCGCCTCCTGGGTTCAATTGATCCCTGTGCCTCAGCCTCCTGAGTAGCTGGGATTACAGGCATGCGCCACCATGCCTGGTTGAGTTTTGTATCATTAGTAAAGACGGGGCTTCACCATGTTAGCCAGGCTAGTCTTAAACTCCTGACCTCAAGTGATCCTCCCACTTCAGCCGCCCAAAGTGCTGGGATTACAGGCGTGAGTCATCGTGCCCGGTCTGTTCTTGGCATTTTTTTTTTTCATTGCTGTATGTTGTGTTTTTTTGAACTGTACCAGCAGTGGGCCTCTGATCACCATTTGTACAAAATGACTTAGCACTGTCAAAGGTGATTAGAGACCGAAATTCGGATTTAAACTGGAACAATCAGATCCATTTGCAGGAATTTAGAATTGTGATTTAGACCAGGTGCGGTGGCTGACACCTGTAATCCCAGCACTTTCGGAGGCCAAGGTGGGCAGATGGCTTGAGTCCAGGAGTTAGAGAACAGCTTGGGCAACATGGCAAAAACTCCACCTCTCAAAAAAAAAAAAAAATTAGCTGGGCGTACTGGTACACACCTGTAGTCCCAGCTACTCAGGAGGCTGAGGTGGGAGTATCATATGAGTCCAGGAGGTTGAGGCTGCAGTGAGCTGAGATTATACCACTGCACTTCGGCCTGGATGACAGAGAGAGACCCTGTCTCAAAGAAAAGGAAAAAGATTTGGGACTTAGTTGTCCTTCCTTCCTTCCTTCCTTCCTCTTTCCTTCCTTCCTTCCTCTTTCCTTCCTTCCTTCTAGAAAGGGTCTCACTCTTTCACCCAGGTTGGAGTGCAGTGGCGCAATCTCAGCTCACTGCAACCTCCCCCTCCCGGATTCAAGCAACCTCATGCCTCAGCCTCCCGAGTAGCTGAGAATACAGGAGAGTGCCACCAAGCCTGGCTAACTTTTGTATTTTTAGTAGAGAGAAGGTTTCGCTATGTTGCCTAAACTGGTCTTGAACTCTTGGACTCAAGTGATCTGCCCACCTGGCCCTCTCAAAGTACTGAGATTGCAGGCATGAGCCACAATGCCTAGCCTGGGGTACTTTCTTAAATGGAGGATACATTGGTATATGTTGCCAGTCATTTTCTTCCATATTAACTGGGAAGCATAGACATCCAGTTGAGAGACACAAAGGGGAGAAACAGAGAGGGGAGAGAGTTCTATAGCTTCCATGAAATATTTCTGTAACTTTATTTGTTAATTGCCCTTTATCACAGCAGCTGGTTACAAGTAGATCTTTCTGCAACCAAAAGAACCCAATTACAGTACCATTCATGATTTTACAGTTTAGACTACTAATATTAAAATCCACTTGAACTTTGTCAATTGCATATTATAATAGGGTCCCAATGGCAAAGCATCTATTATTTTGTACTTTAAGTGATTTTCTTTTTCCTAACTTCCTAAAGAAATGGCACAAGTAAAAGAATTTATAAACAACATCTGTCTAGCTCATGTTATTGGTTATTTGTGTGAAAATTTGTCTTATTACTCACACAAGATCTTTTTTTTACCTTCTGGAAAAGAGTAATCCACAATTTCCTGTAAGTAAAAAAGCCAAGGAAAATTTTTTTTATTCTGATCTAAGTTATTTCTTCAATTTTAATTATTACAACTACTATTACCCTATCCAGCCAGAAAAAAAGTCTGACCTGGTATAGATAAAGCCTTAGAACAATATTGATTTAAAAACTTTCAATAGTAATGGTAGGGTAATTTAAATAAAAGGGACTGTCATACTCCCATATGAAATATAGATAAAAGAGTTAATAAGATAAACCAAAAAATGAGTTTGAAAAACTGTAAGATTAATTGAATGGGTACAAGCAAAGACTAAGACATACAGCAATATTTCCCTCTATTTTCTTCTCCAGCAGTGTTTCAGATGATTCTGAATTCCAGAGGAAGTGGTAAGATCTTTTCATGGTTGGTTTTTTCCTTTTTTTCTGCAGAAGGATCATATCTGGCTTAGTGACGTCTATTGTAAGAGATTGTTTTTCAGAATATTTTAACTCATCTTTTGGGTCACTGATCTCAGGTCCAAAGATTGCAAAATGTTTCCAAATGCAGCTTGTTCCTTTGAGCACTCCTCTTTCATAATTCTAGTTATGAAACTAGTAACTCGGGCTATCTGGCCTGGTGCAGAGGATTTATCTTTTCATCTCAGGAAATTTTGAAGAATTGTAAATGTGTATCAGAGTATCCAAAATTATTGTATTAGTCTTTTATGAAAAATTTAAGTTATTATTTCTGCTTCTATCTCCTCTGCAATTTTCTTTTTTTTTTTTTT